>NW_027151950.1:0-9671 GCF_019968955.1 Porospora cf. gigantea A | reverse complement strand
GATCGAGAAAGCTAGAAAAATGCCAGATGATTCAGGTGGTTCTGAGAACCGATTTGTTCTTTAAAAAACCTTCCATTCAGTGTACTTATTACTACCACCAAGATCTGCACTAATTGGAGATGAACGATGCCATCACTGGCAATCACAAGTCTCCTTTACAACCTCCTACACTTCTCTAGGTCTAGAGAAGGTCAAGTATCCCCTGTATGCTTCAGCGCAGGGACCGTGCTAATCCTGGGCTGCAATCGAACGCCGAAAACGCGGAAGCAGACAACGTTGAGACGTTTATATGAAAGGTGATTTCTGCCCAATGCGTTGTTTGTCAAGTTGTAGAATTCAGACACAATTAAGCGCGCGTCAATGGCAGGGGTAACTGTGACCCTTTTAAGGTAGCCAAAGAAAGTTCGATTGTTTTCGTGCTTTATCAGTGTGCTTTATGAGAAGATTCAGTGTGCTTTATGAGAAGATTCAGTGTGCTTTACGAGCAACTGATAAGTTTTGGTCTCATACAACATTTCAAGATGTCATCATTGTAATAATAAACAGCAAGCGGATCGCATCTCGCGTCCTGCATTTTGAAAGATTACATTTAAGAATCATTATCGGTTCCTCGTTTAAGAATCATTATACTCTGTAGCATGATCCTGTGCTACAGAGAAGATTCGAAGATTATACTACTGCATTTTGAAAGATTGCATTTAAGAATTATTATCGGTTCCTCATAAGAAGATGTAACGGTTCATCGTTTAAGAATTGTCGGTTCCTCATTCAAGTACTTGTGTCGGTTCCTCAATTAAGAATCATTACCGGTTCCCTGTAGCATAGTTTCGTGAGTATTCGGTGTAGACATGTCTTGCCAGTTGTCGTACACTCCACGTTGAACTGGGTCGCTCAGGAACATCATCGAGGTTTGGAAGCTCATTTGCAAAAAGGCGAGGGATGGTGCTGAATTCCCAGGCGAGAGAACGGTCGAAACATCCCAGAGCTAATCATCGCATCCCCTATGAAAACATCCCAGAGCTAATCATCGCATCCCCTATGAAGTTTCGATGACGGTTGTCCGATGCCGTACATAGCCTTTTCTAACATCCTTCAACAAACTTGGCGTAAATGATTAAAACTTTCGAGACTTTCTCGAGCTGTGCGTGTCATCCTTGCCCAGGGACCATGCTAATCTTCTCTGTATATTTCCATTTTTAACAGATGCCTTAATAGGCAATAGTAAGGGAACCCCAAACATTCAGTACATACAAAAATGCACAAATTATGTTTGTGGTTTGAGGGCCAGAATCTGTTACGTGCTAATCTTCCAATCTTCTCTGTAGCAGTGGGACCATGCTAATCTTCTCCGCAGCAGGGACCATGCTTATCTTCTCTGCAGCAGGGACCGTGCTTATCTTCTCTGCAGCAGGGACCCTTCTAATCTTCTTTTAGCAACTATGCTAATCTTCTCCGTATCTTCTCTGTGGGACCATACTACAGACTTCAATGATTCTTAAATGAGGAACCGATAATGATTCTTAATGAGGAACCGATACATCTTCTGATGAGCAACAGTGCGGGACGTTTTTTTTTGAGAAACGTCGCGAGATCCGCCTGCTGTCTATTACTACGTCTTTTGAAATGTTGTATGAGAACCAAAACATATCGGTTGCTCGTAACCGAAACGTAGTCGGACTCGGAATCTTCTCATAAAGCACACTGATTCTCACGAAAACAATCGAACTTTCTTCTGCTTCCGCGTTTTCGGCGTTTGATTGCTGGCATAAGGCTTCGGAGTTTTGAATGGTAGTTTCGTGAGTATTCGGTGTAGACCAGTGCCCGCCAGACATGGCTTGCCCGTCACAAGGGCGCCGGCAGGCGTGTTTAGGTTGTCGTACGCTCCACGTTGAACTGCGTCGCTCAGGAACTTCATCGAGGTTTGGAAGCTCATTTGCAAAAAAGGCGAGGAATGGTACTGAATTCCCAGGCGAGAGAACGGTCGAAACATCCCAGAGCTAGTCATCGCGTCCCCTATGAAGTTTAGATGACGGTTGTCCACTCCGATGCCGTAGACAGAGAAAACCTTGTTGAGCTCCTTGATGATGACTCGTCGTGCAGCCTCCACTCCGTAGAACTGCATTTTGACTTCCCATGCGACTCACCCTCAGTATAGATTTGATGTCGTTGCTGCTTATTCTGTTGTGATCCACGCAATCGGCTTTCAGGCGATGTAGCCAATTTATATTCGTACCCTCGCACTGGATCTCCACGTGAGCTTTTCCTGGGAGCGGCTTCGTCTCCGTGCCCTCGCCGCCGACGATGCGAGCGTTACGGACGCCAGGGGTCTCCTGTAAGGTGTATTTCTTGATGCTCTTGCTGAACATGCTCAAGAAGTTCACGCGTCGTGGGCATTTTTCAACCGGCCATCCAAACCGCACCACCACTCGCCAAGTTTTGTTGCAGATGTAGACGTCTTGTAGGTAACGGTAGGCCTCTTCAGGGAACCCCTTCAGATTCCACATCGCGCCCTCCGCCTCGGACCACATTGCGTCTTCCTCGAGCTGGTCAGGCCCCAAAGGTCGCAGATCGTCGGCATTAATCACCCGCTTGTCCTTGTTGAACGTCAGCCACTTCGATAATTGTCGTGTCTTGAAGGCCTTGTTCCCCTTTTCAGTTTTCACAGATCCGTCGACCAGTTCTTCGTCGGCAGCTTCTGCTTCCTCTTTGACAGCTGAGGGTTCTTCGCTCTCGTCATCCTCTACGTGGGCATCAGGCCCAAGTTCACTCTCGGAGAAATCGACTTCAGAGTCGTCCTTCTCATCGTCAGTCGCAGGTGCGTCGTCTTCGCGACCAGTAACGGCCTCGCCTGCCTCCTCGGCCTCATCCTTCACATCTCCATCGTCCGCGACCTTAGAGGTCAGCTTCGCACTGACTTCCACGCCCGTCGCGAAATCTAAGTCGTTGTCGCCGCCTTTCGAGGTGCCAAATCCAAGGCCAGCCATCTTTGCTTGCTCCTTTCGATGAGCCTTTCGGTCATAGACAGACTTCAGGTTTCGCTGGAAGACGAGCGTCTTCGCAGCCATCTCCATCGGATCGTCAGCCGAATCCACCTCCTCTTCCGCGTACTTGGACGCGTACAGGATAACCATGCGGTTCACCTGCTTCATCCACTCGCCCCGGACCACCCGGTTTAGCACCAGGTTAATGATCTTCTGCGGGGTAAACTTCGGAACCACCTTGCAGAAGTGCTCTAGGTTTTCGAATTGAATGGTGGCCTCATACATCCAGTACTTCTGAACGGCAGTGGCAGGGTGGTCCGACGCTTTGTACCACTCTTGATGGAAGTCAGGAAGTCCCATAGGCTTGGCTGACCCGTCTATAGCATTCGTTGTCTTGTTCGCTCTGAAACCGGGCACCTGGTAGTACATCGAGGACTCGACCCCAACGGCATGCACCACGTCAGCCAAGGGAATCCTTCGGAATCCACCCAGCAGCTTGTGGGCCTTATCTGCGACTTCCTTGGTGTTCTCACCATCAATAGGAATGCAAAGTATCGGAGTTTTAGACTCTGACGCTGTCTGGAGGATCTCCTTCAAACGTGGTATTCCCAGCGTCACGTTAGCCGCGCCGTGACCTGCGAGGTGGAAGGTGTTCAGTGTCATCTGCGTGGCGGGTTCCCCGATCGACTGCGCAGCAATGCAGCCGACAGCCTCGCCAGGCTGTGCCAGCTGGTCGCAGTATTTCACAAAGAGCATTTTCTTCAGTTGCCGTTTAAGGTAGGATGGATCCTTTCCTTGCATATCCTTCATAGGCGCGTGTTTCAGAAGCAAGCGGTCGATAACCTCCAGCTTCTGCTCGACGTAGTCGATATAGCGCTCCGACGCCACGCCGGCGCATCGAACCGGGTTGTAGGCCGACGTCAGAGGTTCGCGGACGTCGACGAAGCCATAGATCTTGTCGACGTCGGCAAAAGGGTCGTCGCCGTGCTCTTGCAGGGCAGCCGCTTGTTTGGCACGGTAGTCCTTCATGCATTTTAGATTCGTCGTGACGCTGGGATGGCTCAGCATCTGCTTCGTGCCGAAGCGCGCTCTCAACGGCCACGGGTTCGAGAGGATGTCGTCCACATTGTAGAGATACGGCAGTCGGGTGACATCAACGCCGTCCTCGCCGTAGAGAAACTGTACTATGGTACCGTCCGAGTCGCGTACAGTTCCATCATAGTTAACCAGCATGCCTTCCATTCCTTTCATGACACAGCGCTGCAAGTATCCGGAGTTGGCAGTCTTCACGGCTGTGTCAACCAGGCCTTCTCGCCCAGCCATGCAATGGAAGTAGTACTCTTGTGGGCGCAATCCGGTGAGGTACCTATCAGTAATCAACCCCCCAGCTCGTGCTCCCCAATCGTACCTGGCAAATGATGGTAGCGTCCGACCAGAGACCATGATCGGAACTCGCTTGCCCTCAAGGGACTGCTGTGAAAGCATCCCCGCGATCATAGCGTAGTTGACCTTGCTGCCCTTGGCACCTGTGGTGATCATGCTGCTGAACCCGTTGAACGGGAACTTGTAGAGGGTCACGTTTCCATCGACGAGGTCGTTGTTCTTGGAGGTGAGCTTTCCCATAGAGGCCTGAAAGAATTTGTCCAGTATGCGCGCAAAGGACTCTTCCTTTCCACGAAAATGTGTCTGAGCCAGACGCTCCATACGGAGCCGCGTCAGCATATTGGGGCACGGGACAAAGGGCAGCTGTGAGACGCCATGCTTAGCCATCTCCAACTCAGATCGATTCCCCACTTGAACGAGTCGCCAAGCGTAGCGAGCCGTGTCATCAAAGTCCAGGCCTGAAGGTTCATTCCAAAGCCAAGAGGGGTGGTGCAAGACGGGAGACCTGAGTGAGCCGTCGCCATGTATAACCTTCGACGTAGGCAGGATAACGCTCGAGTTCGCCTTTGGGGTTGAGAGCAAGCGGGAGCTCGCCGTGGGAGGAGTCATCAGAGTGCGTCTCTGAAGGGCGTCAGGGTTCCACAGTTTGAATGACCCAAGCATGTCGGCTACACGAGGAAAGTAAAGCGCGATCTCAGGGGTAGCGGTCCAAATCCGCAGGATTTCTCGTTGAACGCGTTTATTGCCATCCGCCGCCAGCTGAAACATCCCCAAGAGCTCCCGCGTAATCTCCAGAACCTCCGCTTTGGGCCTCCGACGCCAGTCTGGAGTCTGGGGCGTGTGCAGGAAACGACCAAAATCCGTTGAGGAGGTGCCGTCGGCAGCATCAGGGTCCACTTCACTTTTGACTCCCCGATACAGCGGGTGCACTGTCCAGGAGGCAGGAATCACGCTCGTCGCTGATTTCTGACTCGGCTGTCCGTCTCGGCCGACCCACTTGTCAAGCTGCACGTCCTTGCAGAACTCGTCGAATTCCCGGCTAGTTTTGCCATGCGTCGCGTTAGCGGTATCCTGAGCTGTATTATCCACGAGACGGAATTTGCGGCGTAGCGCAAATGTATTGTCCAGGTCACCTTTCCATTTCATCTCCTTGCGAATCGAGTCCACAAAGATTTCCTGGATGTAGTTTCCAGCGAGGGTGACCCTAGCGATAATCTTTTCTCGCTCCCTTTCCCCCTCTGGAGTCATGAAGAAATCGCCAGCCCAAGTGGAAAACCCTCGCATCTGAAGGACCGTGGTGAACAGCTTCGCAAAAACAGTCAGTAAGATGCCCGATGTCCTCGGTCCGAGCAACTCGTAGCAGAGATGCACCAAGCCGAAGCTGGAGGCACCGATCTGCGACTTGTCAAAAACGCCCTGCAGTAGCTCGGAGTTCCGAATGATCACAGTTTGCTCCTCCTTATCCCCGTCTCGTACTCCATTCCACGCATCCCCTGGAGTCTTGGACTTGGATTCCAGGTTTATACCTGGGAACTCTCCTGCAGGTCCGATCTGCCGCCTGAACTGCATGTTGGCGACGTTGTTTATCACAGTCTTGAGGACTGACGTCACGACTTGCTTCCCGGTCCACAGCATACGCGGCTTCACAATTGCCGGCGGCTCGGTTTGGATCCGGATATTTTGTTTGGAAAAGAATGCGGCGTAAGGGTCGTATCCACGAACGTTGGAAGGATTGAACGGAGCGTCGGGGCTTCTAACTTCGCCGTCGAGCCTCACGGGATCCTCCCGGTCCACGAAAGCAGCCAAAGAGACAGAGAGAAGCGTATAGTACTGGTGGCGGTCGAGGAAAGTGCCCCTCACAGTAAGGAAGTTCGCTCCCAACACATGATCCTGAATCAAGCCTCGCAGGGGATCTCCGTTCTTGGGGACAGTGTGCTGACAATCCGCGTTAGCAATCAATCGCGCCTCGGAACGCGATATCGGGTCTTGTGGACAGTGCAAGTTCATTTCGTCCCCGTCAAAGTCGGCATTGTAAGTACCGCAGTTGGTATAGTGCAGTCGGAACGTCTTCCAGCCGTGCAAAACCTTCGCGAAGTGCGCCATCATCGAGGGCTTATGCAAAGACGGCTGCCGATTCATGATAACCACGTCACCATCGCGTAGTTGGCGGTAGACTACAGGAGGAGGAAGCTTGCGTGACAATGAGGGCCCAAGGCCCTTGGCTATCGCCTGTCTCATCCCCAGATCGATCTTGCTCAGGTCAGTCACGCGACCCTTTGAGTCCATGACTGAGTTAGCCCCGGGGTATTTCTCTGGGCCGTTGACAACCAGCGCTCTTAGGTACTCGAGGTTGCTCTGCATCACTGGTTCCGAGATCGAGAGGGTTCTCGCGAATTCCACCGGTATTCCGATCTCATTGGTGCTGATGTACGCATCAGGGGCAATCACAGACCTTGCACAGAAGTTAACCCGCTTCCCCATCATTTTCTGCCTGATTGCGCCTTGCTTCTTCTCTAGCCATTGTCGGACGGCAGGAGGTGCTCTCAGGGGGTCCACCGCCTTGGTTTTGTCGATCAGAGCGTTGACTTGCTGCTGAAGCTCAGCCGCATAGTCCTGAAGGATCCGGTGGTTCTGTTTGTGCCGGAGAATCTCGGCCTTGAGGCGTTCTGCGTCACCGTCGCCAACCATGGGCATTGGTAGCGGCTTCCCGTCCGAGTCCGCTGGTCGAAGGGTTTCGTCAACTGCCAGTAGCTCAGGCTCTTCTAAATTCAGCACCAGAGATGAGAAGAGGACCTTCTCATTTGTCCGCATGATTTCTAAAAGACAACTTGTACGCGGGTGCAGCATGCCGCCAGGCGAGTCGCCGCCACCACCATGGCCGCCGACGGTGAGAGGTCGAAACTTATTAGAAGATACGGGAAGGGCCGAGAGAAAGAAGGTGTGGTGGTCATAGCGCCTTGTAATCGGAAAAAGACACTCGAGAAGGGAGCGGTCAGGGCCATCAAAGAGGCTCTGTATGAGGGACAGCAGATGATAGCCCTGCAGTGTGAAGGTGTGCGTCTCCTTGCCCCGCCTCTCTACCTTCACGTTCTCCCCCGGCATGAGGGTCTCTGTCTCGCGGTCTTCCGCTTCAGACGACCACAGCGCCTCCGTAAAGGGCCTCTCCGTCCCTCGTTGCCATGTAACCACGATGCCGGCGTCGCCTGAGGCACGTTTGACGTTGGCATGGAATGTTCTGGTGCAGTGAGTGCAATGGTTACCGACCTCGGAGAACAGCTGCTTTCGAACGATATGCCATATCTCTACCACCGCCTGTGTAGCGGATACGTCCAGACTTAAATTGTCAGCTGGATACTGGTGCCCTCCTAAACTCACGGTCGACTCGTCGTGCGTCGAGATCATTGAGTATCTTGCGGAGATGGACCTTGCGAGCGAGGACGTTGTCGTGGATTTTGTTTGCCTCTTCACCTGTAGCCAGGTATCCACCAGTGTCCAAACCTTTGCCGTTCTTGCCAGCAAGCACGTCAAACTCCTGCAACTCCGCCAGCATTCCGGCTTGTACCAGTTCGAATCGCTTGCAGAACAGCCTCTGAGTGTTGGTGTCGGCCTTCAAACGTCGACAACGTAGACATGTTATTTTAAGGAGTGACACTAAGCCTGGCATGAGTGTTGGGTGCAACACTGGCACTCCGAGTTGCAGGTTTCCAAGGTGCCCAGGACAGTCTCGGCGGAGGCCGCACGTCACGCAGGTGTGTTGCCATTCCAGAGGGCCCAGACGCAAATCGTGCAGTCCATTGGCCTTTGGGGAGCCACCATCAAACATCGTAGTAGATGTGATCTGAATGAGCGTGTTGGCTGCACCTCACGTTCACCACTGATATCTTCGCCAGCTCCTTAGGCGACATCAGCTCCAGGCTGGCCTTATGGATGTCTGTGCAGATGATGCCGTTGGCATCGAAAGTCATCCCTAAATCCTTATTTTTGGGCTTGGAATCCACGACGACTCACTGCCTACAGCACGCGCAACAACGCCGTTTGGGCCCGTTTCCCTAGATTCTGTAGTCAAAACGCCGGTCCGAAATATTCCCGATGGCACAAGACGAAGCGAAAGCAGCATTCTCGAGTTTTGACCGTGACGGCGACCATGAGATAGACCCCGACGATGTGCTCGTGGCCATGGGAAAAATCGGCACTCCTATCACACGGGATGAGGCTGCGCGGCTGTGCCTTTGGGTCAACGGGTATGCGTTTCCCTACAGCTACCGAGTATCGTCGGCACGTTTCGGCCACTGGTTCGCGTCCATTCCTGAGGAATCGGGGGCGCGAGCATTACGAGCGGTGGCCCAAGCCAGGCTGGGCGATCCGCGAGGACTCGTTTGGCGTAGGGACCTGAGGCAATTGGTCGACGACTTCAAGATGGACATTCCCAAAGAGGACCTAGACATGATTCTCGGGTCGACGCCTTCATTGACCCTTGAAGATTTTGTGGACTCTTTGATGTCCAACTGGGAGTCCCATGATAAAACTCCGTCGTCAACCAGCGAGGATGCATTTTCCCGCCAATAAAAAAGCAGGACGCTTGCGTGGGAACCGTACCGTCAGGAATGGAAAGATTCCATTCATATCTCCATCAAATAACAATGTCATTTAAAAGACAAAAGAAAGGAAATTAAAAGAACATTCATTCATCAAATAAACAAAAAGGTTTATAAGCTGCTTGGAACGGTCAACCACTTCAGTTAAACATATCCGCGTCCACCTCCTGCATCATCTCTCGCTCCATCGTACTCTCTGGGACATCAACGTCTTCAACGATGTCCATGTCGGGATCACTGGCGCCTCCGAAAAGGCCGCGCATGTACGCCGCCGCTACGGCACCAATAGCAGCCGCTCCGCCAGCAGCAGAGCCTACCGCAACTCCTATGGTGCCGCTGTCGACTCCACCATCACCAGAAGGAACTGGGGGTGGGGGAACCACAATAACAGTTGTACTGGCCGTTTCCGAAGTTATGGGTAAGGTGGTGGGCACAGGAACAGGACCGGTGGTCACAGGAACGGTAATGGTGCTGGTCGCAGGAACGGTGGTGGTCACAGGAACAGGTACGGTGGTCACAGGAACAGGAATGGTGGTGTTCACAGGAGTGGTGGTGTCGCCAGCGACAGTAGTAGTGGCAACAGTACTGGGAGGCTCGGTAGTGGGCGCTGTTGTAGTTGTAATGCAAACGATGGAGCCGATAGCGCCATCAATGGCATTCTTCATGTTCTTCGCCAAGGTGGCAGCATCCAGCTTGCCAGCCTCCATCTGTA
>NW_027151949.1:0-9689 GCF_019968955.1 Porospora cf. gigantea A | reverse complement strand
TGTCCACATTCGCAATTGATTTTGCCGGCGCAAATACGTGTGCAGTGTGAATTTCACGGTGTGTGCGCTTTGCCAGTGTACTGGTTGAAAAAACTGAGTACCAACGGTACTTTAAGAATCTTAAAGCTGGTTGTATCTATGTGTGTGGTAAAGGCAAACTGGTCGTAGCTATGTGTGCACCACTGTAAGTCGCCTGAGACTACTCCAGTTTTTAAGGTTGCATCGAGAGCCAACAGCAGCTGCTAGACGACGCAGTGAGTTCTCTACGAAAGTGCACCAAGGAGCTCGATTGTTTTATCGACAGGTCGCTAGTGTTAGCCACATAGTGCTCACCAACTGGAACAGTGAAAATCGGGAAAATCCGGCGATGGCCACAGTACGGAAGGACTTGACCAAGCGAGTGGAGCATTTACATGCGCAGAATATGCTGCTGTTTGATTTAGTTCCGCTGTCAAGGTCCAAACCTCACATGGCCCGTCGGTTCGAGAAATTGTGGTCTGGTCGCAAAGGCGCAGGAATAGATGTTGACGGGCCTCTGTTGAGGCCTTCCCTCATAGCGGGTGGTCTCCTGAAGTGCAAGGAGTTTCGGCGAGAGGAGGTTAAAAAAACAGTGGTCTTCAAAAGTGCCACCGTCAAGGACCGCACTATGGACCAGGTGGCCCGTGCCTCCAAGAAGCATGAGCACGAACAACGGAAAATTCTGGAAGCCAAGAAACGCAGCAAGTCTAAGCGCCAGGCCAGAGAAGCCAGCAACAAGCTTCTCGCTGGCGACTCGTCTGATTCGGAATAGTTCTCGTGATTCGTTACCATTCCGTTACATAAGTGTCGTCTTATCAGTGTTATCAGAGTGCGCTGCCAGCAACCAGCGGAGAAGCTTGCGGTAGTCCACAGGATCGTCATCTTGCTGGTTACTCAGCTGCAACAAGCGGGTCACATCGCGGTGATCGAGTTTGTCGCCTACAACTGTCATCAAATGGTACAGTTGAGTTTTAGAAACCAATCCAGTCTTCTTTGGGTCTATGTAAAAGAATGCCTCTTCTAGCCCCTCTGCGGTCTCATCACAGTAGGAAATGGTTGTCAACCATTGCTGGAATTGCTGAAACGTCACCATTCCAGCGCTTTCCACAGAAAGTCTGTTGAGATCCATTTGGTTTGGTGCACGATCCATAGTCCAACACAGCTTGGGAATGCGGTCCACGGGGCAGCGACCAGACAGGTCTGCTGCCTTGCGAAAACGCACCTCCAAGGGAGAGGGAGGCCCTGGGATAGCCTCCTCAGCCTCGGCTTGCGAAAGGCCTGACGCACCGAGAGAGGTACTGCGGCCACCATCGAGCCCGCCATGACCACCGCCATGACCACCGCCATGACCACCGCCATGACCACCGCCATGATCACCGCCATGAACACCGCCATGAACTCTGCTGCCATCGACGCTGCTATCCACGCCGCCATCGTCACTGCTGTAGTCTCCGGCTGCGTTGAGTCACCCCTTAGTTTCTACCTGGCTGCCATGGGAAGTACTCAGGGCCACCATGCTTCTGAGATTCGGATATAGCCAGCTTGCAGCGAGGTATGAATACGTCGTTACAGTACGAATCCAGGTGTTGCAACCAGTTCACCATGAGTATAGATTACGATTTGCAGATTTCGAATCTCGGATTGCAGGCGGAATTGAAGTTAACGAATGACAAAAAGTGGCGGTCAACTAGGCATAAAAGCCAAGAAGCATGCTTCTAATGGCTCTCCGGGATCGGTTGCTCGCACCAGACCATGGGCCGCCGTCTGAAGACTGGCGAAGTCACTGGACGTGTTCGGCCTCATCGTCAAATCCTCGAGGATGGGTCTGATCTCACGAGCTGACGGTACACCTCGTAGCTGAAGCCTCGGCGTGTGTGGATACTGCAGGCCTTCATAGAACACCACTGCTCCAACCAGCGATGCGTCTGAAAAAACAAGCTCAGGGAACATAGCTAGCTTGAATACTGCGACAGAAAGAAACGCGCACGCCCAGTCAACGATCCGCTTCAAGTCTGACGAAGGCAAGCTGAAGGCATGAGAGTATCTGCTAACGAAGTCCAGAGCAGAGGCGCAGCTCTCTTTCTTAATCGCAAAATCCAAAGAGCGCAATATAGAGACGTCCTCCTGCCTCACAGGGAACAAAAAGGGAAGTTTGCGATAGGCAGCTGAGTAGCGCAGATCGGCGAGTGGCTGCTGAAAGTCTCCGTAGCAAGTCGCTTGCAAGGCGAGCAGTGCAGCAATCCGGACTTTGTCTTGAAGTCGCCCCCACATGACCTTGTCGCGTAGTGCAACCCTGCCAACCACCCGCAGAAACAAGTACACCAACCGCAAGGCGCGAGCAGAGGGCAGGGCCTCATACAGCTCCCAGTACTCCTGAACGGCACGTGCCCCGTAGTGGATGGTAAGTCGCCGGTCGCGGGGACGCGACGCCGTCAGAGTCCACACGGACTCCGTTGATCGGTCTAGCTTCAGGAGAAACGCCAGCTGAGTCAGGGGCTCTAACAGTGACATCAAAGAGTCATCGTGAGAATCGTGTCTAGCCGGATTTACGGCCCCATTCTGACCCCCTTTGTATCGCGATTGGCGGGACTTGTCTTTAATATCGCTGGGTGACCTTCTGGTTACTTTGACCACGGTCGTCAGGGGGAGAGGGGGTAGGCAACTCAATCTTCTCATTTGAGTTTTTATTTTGTGGGAAATGATTTCGGTCTAGACCTGCGTCCGTCTGCTTCTCAACACGGCGGTGTATTCGTCATTTCAATGAACGGAGGCATCCACGAACTAAATCTGAACGGCCTCAGCGATACAGTTAGCGGTATGCTGCAGGAGGCGAACGTTGCGTCCCAACTCTGGGCCTGCACTGTCCTCGTGCCAGCAGCCACCTTCTTCCTGAGCGGCCCTCCAGGGTTCCTGCTGACCCCCGCACTGAGTTCCGCAACATGCTCTCGCAGCGTAAACCTCGCCTGTGTCGGGTCGCGCGTGCTGATTCGGGTTCTAGGCAATCGGCAATGTGAGCTAGGACGCTACTGGAGACTTCTGCCCGTCGGAACGCTGGGGTGCTTGCTGGGTCGCACAGTACACGCATCTGGAACTCTGCTGGCGGTCATTACTGCAACGGAGGTGCTGTTTTGCACCTTCTGGGCAGTGCGATCTTGTGGGGGTTCCGCGGCTCTTACACAGGTTGGAGCGCTGCCAAGGACGACCTGACTAGAATCTCAGTGGCTCCCTTCACGTTGAGACCTGTGGCGCTCTCGTCGGCAACCTGTGATCCCGCTTCCATCAAGCCCGAAGCGGCACCTGCCCTGTTCCACGTCGCTGGTGAAACTAGTCACGTGCAGCTGTCTGCGCTTGACCCCCCTGCTCCTTTCACGGAGTCTCGTGTGGTTATGTGAGCCGCTACTCCCTCATAACCCAGCGATCGTCGACACAACCGAGATCCCTCTGCGTTCGACGGTTTAACAGCCGCAGTGGCCCTTACGACCCTGGTGTGTGTATGGCTGGTGTCGACGCTAACACCTCTATTTCTCCTGTTACTGGGGGTAGCCATTGGCCTAAGTCAAGCCGCCCTACTGCAAGACCGAGTCCTCAGTCGGGAAATGCTGCTTACGGGATGCGCAAGCTTCACAACTGGCCTAAGTATCGGCGCTTTCGGCTGCCCCTCTGCGATGGTGTTGGCTCTGTTAGGAGGGGCACCTCGTGGCGAATTAAATCCCGACACCGCCATTATAACACTCGCGTTGCTGTTGCTATCATGGCTGATGGCGCCAGCCGCGAGTTCCTGGCTGCTAGCCGCTTTGGGCATGGCATGCTGCGCCGAGTGGGCGAGGCAACGCCTGGTGAGTGCCACGGTCCTTATGAATCAGACTCTCCTTTGGAGCATTCGATTCCGGCTTCGCAAGTTGCCTAAAGCCTGGCTTAACGTAGTCGGACATGCCTTAACTGGTGTCGTGGCAGTCGTTGCAACTAGGTCCATGTGGGCTGAATAACAATACTAAAGAAGTAAGTTGATTTGCAGTGCCTTCCCACCTTCCCAGCTCTCCGAAGCTCACCGCTGTCGAATTATTTCTAAAACCCTGTTTTTTTGTCGATGAGTGTGAGCGTATATACCTCTCTAGGCGATTTCGAGGTGGAACTATACTGGGATCACGCCCCAAAAACCTGTCACAACTTCTACGAGCTGGCCAAGAAAGGCTACTATGACAACACTCCCTTCCACCGGGTGAGCCCCTGATCCCCATTTAACGCAGATCGTTCCAGAATTCGTAGTTCAGGGAGGAGACCCCACAGGAACGGGACGCGGCGGCGCATCCGTTTACGGCGAGACCTTCGCTGACGAGATCCATCCCCACTTGCGGCACACTGGAGCCGGAATCCTGTCCATGGCTAACAGCGGCCCGAATACTAACACGTCTCAGTTCCTGATCACACTGGGCCCCCAGCCAACGCTGGACAGCAAGCACACCATATTCGGCCGCATTTCCAGCGGGCTGGCCACCGTAAAAAAGCTGAGCCAGGTCGAAACGGACTCGCTGGAGAGGCCTGTATGTCCAGTCAAAGTGCTGCGAATGTCAACTGCTAGCTCACAGCACTAACCTTAGAGACGAATATAGCAGCCACCCCGGTGAAGGAGACTCCACCTACCATCATGGCCGCGTAGCCTACGGGACCGTACACTTGCGGAGGGTCTGCGCGATCAAGTGCTAGGAAGATACCCCATAGCAGGGGTCCAATCGCGCTGCCTATGAACCCAGATACGCCCCAGATGCCCAGCGCCTGCGCCGGGCGCAGCTTGTCAGGCAAGGTCTCAATCGCAAGCGCGTAGTCCACCGAGAGGAAACAGCCGTTCCCGGCTCCGTAGAGCACGGAGACAGATAGAATCCACGCGAGCCGGTTCTGGTATTTGGACCTTTGGCAACCCACTGCGAAGAAGGGCGTCAACACGAAAGCCGCGTAAACGAGCGCCATAATGAAACAGCTTGCGTAGATTGGCGGTTTCAGGGGCATATGCGCGACGCGCTGCATTACTTGTCCGAAAAGGAAGGCGAAGACAGCCGCCGAGAACGTCGACGCCAACGCAACATACCCGACTTGCTCTTGCTGCGTATGCTCGTTCAGAGTACCGACGATGTCCCTGAGAAAGTACTGGATGAACGCCTGCACCGAGACAGCCACGTAGTAGGCAGTTCTCCCACAGAAGACCCACAAAAAGTCGTAGGAGTGTGACACATCAATGGTGTAGCACTCTTTCAAGTCCGCAAGGTCGAAGTCTGATCGCACATACCGCGCGAAGCGCAGAGGAAGAGGTAACGTGTCATCCTCTGAGGGGGAAGTGACAGAAACGACAGCGGGCTTGATGTCAGTCAGAGACTCCAACTCCAGATCCCCCAGATCCCCTGAGTCCAAGGCGAAGTCGAAGAATACGCGACTCAGCGTGCGAATTCGGCGGTCGCTGGCGCTCGTCGATGGGGTAGAAGGAGTTGGGGGCGTCTGAGCGCGGGCCAACTGCTCAGCCACGAGTTCAGTTTGCCGGAGACAGAAGGCCATTATGACAACGAAGACGGGATATATGAAGTGGTAGTCAGACCCGGACGTCGCCAGAAGCAACAAAAAGCCGGATGCAGACCCCAAAAGGCCTTGCGCGGCCACGATGGAGGACGATTTCTGTATCAATTCGTCATCTAACGAATCCGGCACCAGTGCACAAACGATACTGTACAGGACGTTCAAATTCAGCATAGCCGATAGGAGGAAGCAGTAGTAGAAGTACCGAAGGTAGAAGATAGAGCAACCCCACATGCAAAGACACGAAAGACACGCTAGAGTCCCAGAAATCTGGAGGAAGGGTCTTCGCTTGTCTAGAACAGCGGGACGTCTGTGTGGGGCAAGCGGTTGGCACTCACATTAGCGAGTCTGAGAACGCGCCGATTACAGGGCAGACCAGCTGGGAAAGCCCCACAATAACCAGTGAGAGGCCCAGAACGACCGATTGCCCCCTGGGGAAAAGCCGTGAAGCCTCTCGGGGCAGTATTATCAGGCCCCAAGAGCCACACAGGAGGCCGTACATGTAGTGGAAGCAGGTGAGCCTTACAACTGACGCTGTAGACACCATTAGGAGACGATTTCCGCAGTTTTCGAGAATGAGGTGATTGGAGAACTGTGCAACAACATGAACTAACTCGACACAAGCAACATCTCACAGCTTCAGGCTTTGAGGTTCTCGTTGGCGAAATCCCAGTTGACGAGATGCCACCAGGCAGCGATGTACTGGGGGCGAGCATTTTGATAATCCAAGTAGTAAGAATGCTCCCAAACATCGCACGTCAATAGCGGAACAGCCTCCTTCAGGGGATTGGCAGCGTTGGAGGTGGTTACGATGGACAGCCTGTCGTCTTTGACGACCAACCAGGCCCAGCCAGACCCGAAGACGCCGCAGGCAGCCGCAGAGAACTTAGCTTTGAACTCATCGAAAGATCCGAAGTCCCTGCTGATCAACTCTGCCACTCGTCCATGAGGGAGGTTCTGCTCAGATTTGGGGTTCGGCTTGAGACTGGTCCAGTAGAAGTTATGGTTGTACACTTGGCCAGCCTGGTTGAATAGAACTCCAGTGGACTCGGCCATGATCTCTTCCAATGTTTTGCCGTCTTTGTTGTTTTCCGTCAGCTCGTTGAGTTTGTTCACGTAAGCCTGATGGTGTTTGCCATGATGATACTCCAACGTCGTGGAGGAGATGTGGGGTGCAAGAGCAGCCCTTTCGTAAGGCAGAGTGGTAAGAGTGAAGCTCATTAGCGAATATATACGAATATTTACTAAGGCTTACCCCACCGAGCAATTTGCGTCTTATATGCGGCATCTGTCGTCGCTTCGTCTTCTGAGTCGACACATGTCAATTTCCTTTGTACCATTCATATATCAGCCTACTTCTTCTTGGCTGTCGCCACTAGACGCTTGCGCCGCTCATCGCGTTGCTTTCGGAGGAGACGGCTCTTCGCATTGTCCTTGGTCGACATTAACTGAGCGTTGCGGCATCCTTTTCCTCCCTCCCAATGAGCGCTGAACTTGGCGACGAGCATCTTGTTGCACGACGAGCACTGCTCGTTGCTACTCGCCTGTTCCTTCGAACAGAAACCACACATAAGTCGGGAGGCGAAATCCGACTCGTGCTGCTCTGCGTCGTCATGACAGATATCGCAGGCGTATAGGCGACCGCAACACGGAAATCTATACCACTTGGTGGACTTTTTGTAGTGTTTGCATGCGCCATTGTTGGGCAGCGCAGTTCCCAGTTTTATGGGCAGCACCTGCTTCTTGCGCTTGGACACCAACGATTTGCCCTGCGCCTGTTGAGTTGGCTGCCCTCCAACAACGCCTCGCCCAAATCCGAACCGCAGAGAAGAGTGGCACTGCGGGCATTTCGTAGTTCGGGTCAGCCCCTGACTGACGCTCTTTACACGTACGAGCGCGTCGCAAGTGCCACACGTGACTTGGAAGTCCGACGATAGGATATCAAGGACGGTGCATTGGATCGCCTGGAAGCGAAGGACAGGTGCTGTGCCGAAGGCTGCGTGAGCGGCGACGCCTACACCCACCCAGTGCTGGAATGGCCTTCACCCCAGTCCGCAGGCCGCAGCGAATACAGTCAATCAACGCCCCGTTAGGTTTCACGACTCCCTGTTTAACGGGGAAGCCCAACCTAAAAGTAGGCCTCTTGTGACACCGTTGGCAGGAGATTTCCAGACTGACGGCTACGAGTTGAAACAGGTTCACGCCAATGCTGGTGACCTCCTCGAGAGTGAGGGTTTGATCGGCAGAGTTGGGTGCAAGGTCGGTCGGAGAGTCTTCACGCATAGCGTCCTCAGCCCTGATGTTGGGGTCAATCGTGTCGTCAAAGCTCGGGTTCAACGAGACCTCCTTCTCTTCAGGCGCTGGCGCTACAGCCTTTCTGGAGGCAACCGCCTGCTTGTGTAGCTGCTGAAACCGAGCGACACACTGCTTGGCGGTCTTGGTCTTTACCATCTGAGATATTAATTTCCACTTCTGCTTGGGCTCCTTCACGTGCTTACAGTACACGAGTGCGGCTTCCAGGGCCTTCTGGTCCTCAGAGGTCCACTCAGCACGTCTGAGCGCCTGCGCGTACAAACGCAGTATCGTTGCGAAGTGCGTGTCGACTGCGCGGACTCCACAGATGGCCCAAAACAGCTGTGAGGGCCGGAGCTGTCCGCGAAACTTATGTACTCGGGCTGCCTCCTCCGCCATGGACGCCACTTCAGCAGAGAAGACCCTCTGACAGGCCTCCGCGACGAAGTCGGCAACTTCGTGTTTGTTGATAATGCTGAGCCTCGGCACCTCTCCTGCCGTGGCCGCACTGGGGTAGGACGCTGGGAAAGCCAGTAGACATACGAGGCCGGCAGGAAAACACTCAGCGACTCGTTCTTGAATATCAGGATCCGAGGGTTTCACAACAAAGCCGATGACATGGCTGGATTGTGCCGGTACATAAGGCCTCAAGGCGGGATCAATCCTTTGGTCGGAATCTGCGGCGGACTCGACAGAGTCGACATCTGTTTTCGAACTAGAGGCTAATTGTGTGTCGAACTGCACAACAGCCTCGGACGTGCAGGTATCACAACCAGGAACGGATTCGTGACCACCATGTACCTCGGAGGTCTCCAACAAGCAGCCCTCATCATCAGAGAAGTCATGAGCGATGGATGCCGACTCACTATTCACAGAACCTTCCGAGCAGCCCTCATCATCAGAGAAGTCATGAGGGATGGGTCGTAGGACTACGCAATCCGCGTACAGCTTCGCGAACTTAGCCACTTCAGTGTCCGAAGTAAAGCCGTTCAGCTCCAGGAGCTCACTGAGGGGCACGTCAGCCGTCACAGTTGGATTGTACGTCACACGGTCGCCTTGAAGACCGAATTGGTTTGCAGTTGATGGAATCAAAGGTTCCGAGGTAGGTGGTACGTCGGCGGCGCTGGGTTTGGCGCGCCTACGCTTCCTCTTCCGTGGAGGCGGCGGTTGTGGAGTCTCAACTGGCAATGCCGGCGGCTTCTTCTTCCGGTTCCTTTGTCGCTTCTTCTTAGCGACGCCACTCCCTTGGTCCGCCGTACATGTGTGCACGGGAGTGGGAGCTGATTGATTGCCGGCAGGTGTCTTCACGGTGTCCGGTTTTCGTTTTCTGCGTGCCTTGTTCGGCGTTAGCGGCGTCTCAGCCTGACAGTCGATTCGTTTTGCATCACTCTTAATAGCAGTCCCAGGCTTCCGGTTCCTCGGACGTCGCTTCCTTGGACCTTTGAGGGGCAGTGACGGCTTGCTCCCCTCGGGAAGCTCACTGATGTCATTCTGTGACGGAACGTCGAGTATCTTACCTGTGGTGACGACATAATTCAATTTTATTTGTAGGAAGGCGCGAAGTACGGAGGTGTACAGTCGGCAGTTCTTGAGGGGCAACGAGTTATTGAGAGGGGCAACGTGGTTGAAATCCGAGCTTTAAAGGTTCGACGTCATGGCTTTAAATCACGAGCTTCAGAGGTCGAAGGACTTTTGATGTGCCACAGGATTTCAGGGATACAGATACTCACTAACAAACTGAGAAATCAGGATTCCAAAAAAACGACAAGTGCAGGGTTCGAACCTGCGCGGGGTCACCCCCAATGCCTTAGCAGGGC
>NW_027151948.1:0-9697 GCF_019968955.1 Porospora cf. gigantea A | reverse complement strand
AGGACAGGATAGCCTTGACCTTGGTCTCGGAGGCCTCGCCGCCCAGAGCAGCCATCAGGTAAGCAGCGACGTATTTCATCTCAAGTCAGTGCACTGCTCGGTAAATCGACATTAAGCCGCACCTTCCCGTTTTGTCTCACTGTTTGCTCGGCCTCGCGTGCGCGCGCTGGGGTATAGGTGCATCCGTGCTGGTTATTCACTGACTTGTTGTCAAACTGTGTAGCGCTTTGACTGAACACTCCTCTACTTTCCCACACGTTCGAACTTTTTCGCAATAATGCGCGTGTTTATCTTTCACCCAGATCTCGGACTGGGCGGAGCCGAGCGTCTAATCGTAGACCTCGGTCTGGCCGGTCAGACCCTGGGCTGTTCGGTGACACTGTTTACGGGGCATCATGATATCTCGCGAGCATTTCGTGAAACGTTGGATGGTTCAGTCCATGTCATTGTCGGAGGATCCTTCATTCCAAGATCGATATTCGGTACGTGCGTCGCCTTTCTGACTTTGATGAGAATGGTATGGGTCGCCTTGATGGCTTGGCTAATGGTGAAGACTGGCCTCTTCCCAGAGCCTACTTTTGTGGTCAACGACCAAGTAGCCGGTTTAAACCCGCTGCTGACCTTGCTCTTCGGCAAGGTTTTATTCTACGCCCACTTCCCAGACAAGCTTCTGTGCTCAAACAGATGCTCGTCGGCCAAGACGATGTACCGCTTCGTAATCGACTCCTGCGAGGATTGGGGGATGAGCCTCAACAACTTGACGATAGTCAGCAACTCCAATTACAGCGCGAAAATATTGAAGAGAACTTTCCCGTGGTTGAAGGACCAAACCCTACCTATTCTTTACCCTTCTGTAAACTGCACCGAGGTGGAAAAGAAGATACGCATGGCGGAAGCGCTGTTCCAACGCAACCAATGCGACATGCCGCCCATCTTACAGATTTTCTTTAGACGGGTGGCCCCGAGACCCAAGCTAGTCGTTTGCATCAGTCGCTACGAGCGCAAGAAGCGGCTGGAACTGGCAGTGGAGTCATTTGCCCTGTACCGCCAGAAACATCGAGTTGATGAGAACACCCTGACTTTGCCTGTGCTGGTTGTCGCTGGCGGTTACGACGCGCGGATTCAGGAGTGCTGCGACTACTACCAAGAGCTACGGGAGCTTGCGGAAAGCTTCGGCTTCCACATCGGAAAGGACGTAAGAGATTGAGTTGAAAGGTATTCACTGCCTCCCAGGTTATTTTTTTGAAGTCCATCTCTGATGAGACGAAGTGGGTACTCCTACCTCAGGCGGCTGCTGTGGTGTATCCTCCTCCTGAAGAGCATTTTGGCATCGTGCCCATTGAAGCGATGTGCTGTGGCACCCCTGTAGTTGCCTGCAACAGCGGAGGACCTTTGGAGTCGCTCAAGGACATGGTAACGGTAAGCGGATCAACAACAGACATCTCATCTGTTCCAGGGCGTTTTGTGTCACCCCACACCTCAAGACTTCTGCCGTGGGCTAACGTACCTTCTTACGGAGCATGACTCCGATAGGTGGCCTCGGATGCGGCAGAACTGCAGGTCGCACGTGCAAACGATGTTCAGCAGCGATACTTTCTCGCGACAACTGCGAGAGATCTTTGACCGGCTGGCTGGCTAAGACCTGAAGAGCCACAGCTTCCACCGCTCCACAGCTTCCCGCTGACTAGACAAATGTTTCTCGGAGTGATAACTCACTAACCGTCTGTGTCAAAACTCGTGAGTGACCTACGGCTTAGCAGGGCGCACATCTAACCCGTGGCGCTTGCAGGCCATTAGAGCACACGGGTGGCAGCGGCGGTCGCGGAGCGCGGTATTCGCTGCGTAGAGTAGTTCGGGTTCGGCCTTCCACAACCGACGAAGCAGGCAGAGGTAGACCCCCTTCATAGGGAAGGACTTGTGCAATAATTCCTGCTTCACATACGCCCTAGGCATGGCCCTGTCATCCAGCCGGCCCATCAGACTTATGAGCGTGGACTGCACGATTCTTGCGGACAGTGGCTGGGCTGTGACCATATCCTTCAGCACCACGTGACAGCGTCTGGCGTCCTCCTCAGCCTCGATGGTGAGGCAGGACGTTAAATAATTCACGATGGCCCGTCTGATCGACCCGACACCCTCGCCCAGTACCAGGGCCCCAACGGCTCCTACACTGAGGGTTTCCAACCCTGTGCTGAGCAGCGGCTCCAGCTGGTCCCAGTCGATGTGGATGTGCGGCACCATCTGGAGAGCTGGAATTAGCAACTCAGCCCTGTATGTGAGAGAACGGTACTCCTACGCAGCCATCAAATTCAGAGGACGTGCCATGTCTCTGAGGGTTCCCACTGTTGACGTGGCAGCCAACGAACATGTCGCCAACCACTTGGAGCAGCTTTCGCGGGCTTGCAGCCCGTTGAGTATGATCAAGCAGTCCAGTAGTTCTCTGGGAGAGGACGGCACGAAGTCACATAAGCCCTGAGGGCCGTCCAGCGTCCAAACAGACATCGCTCTGTCCGCCAGTCGCAGGTTGACGCCAGCGCGTTGCATGGATAGGTATAGGAGCACTCGGAGATCAGAGTAGCGGGAGTGCCATAGGAAGCCCTCCCGGGGGTAGTCGCCATCGAATGCCCACTCATCCACGACGTTGGGCTTCACCATCCGCGCCAGTTTGAGTGTTTTTGAAGTGAGCTGGTCGACCAGCCTCCAGTACAGATCTTCATGGTTGCCGATAATCTCCAGCAGCGACCTGAGACTAGGACTCTCGAGCAACGCCAGTTCATCTAGCATGACGTCCACCCTGGTGTACGTGGCCGCGTTGGTAAACAGCAGAGTGCCCTGTAGCACTCGTGTCGAGACGACTGTGTCGATGAACTGGTGGCCCTCCTTGGTGTCCAGCAACTCGAAAGGACTCGGTACCACCTGCTGCTCCTTGCTGGGCCATTCACGACGGGACTGCACGCGCTTGGTTACGCGGCCTGTTGCTAAATGCGTGCTCCAGTTGAGCGCCTGCGGGGCGCGGCACAGAATCTGTGTGGTGGGGTGCTCGACTCCTACCGATTCAATGGCTGGGTAAAGGTAGGGGTTGTTGATGCGCCTGATGCAGCGGAAGCATAAGCGCCTATAGCGCGTGAACATGTCGAAGTCGAGCATGTTTCGAAATGGAGGACTGTGTTGGTGATGACAGCTCCTCACCCTAACTTCGAGATATGCATATCTTTCAGCTCTAACTGCAGCTGAGTCGTGAGGCCCTCGAACAATTCTCGATCAACTATGCTCCGGGGCACTCCCAGAATCGAGAACATCTGACAGGCTGCCTTCAGATCCTCATGTTGAAGGTCGTTGCTGGAGCTCCACCACATGAGCATTCTATACCCGTCCACGATGTTGCTGGCTTTGAGGCAGTCTGTGTCTGTACGGTCGACGTGCCTACTTTGGAACATTCTCTGGAGCCGAACTTGACCTTTCTGGCCGCTGAGCCAACGGCCTCGTTGGGAGTTGGCCCAGTCCTCAGTGTCTTCGTCACTCTCTCCCATCCATCCCCGCCAGCCTTCATCGTTGCCTGTGGGGTTCACACTCCAATGAAAGTCATCGAGGTCACCATCGTCACTGGGAGGCGCCTCGGTCTCTCCGCCTGTGTGGAACCCGACTAGGTGCTGAGGGCCATGCTCAATGTCATCATCCGACGACGAGGACGTGAAGATGAACATAGGAAATACAATAATACTGCTCAATCTCCTCTGGAAATCACAAATAATCTAATACTGGTAGCTTTTTCATCGAATGTCGCTCGGTCACTGAACTCTTTTTTTCTTTTGTAGTGCGTCTTCGACTTTCGGCAGGACGCCGCCTTCAGCCACGGTGACGCCAGATAGGTAGGTGGACAGTTCGAGGTCGTTTTTTATTGCCAGCTGCAGATGTCGAGGGTTGATGCGAGTCTTCTTAGCGCTTTTGGCGTAGGTTCCGGCGAGCTCCAGCAGCTCTGTTGTCATGTACTCCAGCACACCCGCCATGAATACGCTGGCGCCGACTCCCACACGCTTCGCATAACGACCGTCCTTGAGATAGCGGCCGATCCGGCCTACAGGAAAGATTAAACCTGCACGCTTGCTCTTGCTGACTGCTTTTCCCTCTCGCAGACCTCCCATCTTGCCTTTGCCTTTCGCCTTTATTGTCTCGTCCATCGTCCTTGGAATTCAACAAAATGCGCACATGAAATGGATGACGTGGCACATGTACTTTGAGCACTTCCGCAACCTCCTAACCCCACACAACGCCCGCAGACACTATCTAAGAATTCTTAACGAATGCGCCTGCCCATTGCATTGCTATCTGCTGTCATCAGCGCCCTGCTACTACCCATAAACCACCCTGACTTTGGCACCACAACGGATGAAATCGCGACAGAAGAGACTGAGGGATCCCTCGAGTGTATAGATATGGAACAGTAACCCCACAGATCGATCGTCTGCATTGGTAATTTATTATATTTTGTAGTTATGCGCAAGGATCGAGACTTGGGTCACTCTGGGTTGTTTTTCCTTGCAACAATGACGGCCAGATGCCATACCCGGTTGCACTGGGCGGTACGCTTGCGCATAGACTCTCCCATATCCCGACAAAGGGTCGACTAGGATCTCAGGATTCTTCGATCCTTGATCGCTGTTTTGTGTTTCACTCGAAACCAACACATCGGTGTGGAAGCAGCTGTAGTGTGGTCACCCTTAAGTCTCAATGGTATTCATGAAGTGATATCTGTTTCGTTCATCTGGCACAGTCGCGAATTGAGACACATTCTAGGCTATTACTTTTGAGGGTGGGAAAAGAGTCACGACCAAGACGGTTTTATTTTTATAGAGGCATTCAACGTTTAATATTTATCCTGCGCATGCGGTCTTGCAGCCTAGACTATCGTAGGCAAGGGAAGTCGGCAAATTGATTCCGTACTTTAGGAAAAAGGAATGGCTCTGAAGGTTTGTATTTCGCTGTGAGGCGGCTGACGTGATACCTTCGGGATCGCTGAAGCCCTTGTAGTTCTCTCCTGCATGGCGGCAAGCTTCCCGATTCTCTGTCCGTGACTTTTTAAGGGCGGCTTCAGCGGTTCTAGCTCTGGGCTAGATGCACCTTGCATCTTGCCTGGATGTCCGTGACTTTTTTAAGGGCGTACACACTGTTCCGGGCTGTCTCGTAGCCCTCGAGTGTAAAATGCACAGTCGCTGTGAGGCTCCTCGCTGATGCTCGGAGTCCCTAACAGCTATGGTCGTCTTGGCACTTGGGTAAGTGACAAGCCGATCAATGTCAGAGATGGGTGGTAGGCGGACACGGGCCAACAAATTCGACAACCGTTGGAAGTTCGAGCTCCTTCTGTGAGAGTCGCGCAAGGATCTCAGAGTTCTTTAGGAACGGCGGGTCCATTGCTTTCTCAGGGTCAAACATATAGTTGTGCCCTGGCTCGGTAGTCGGAGCGTCATGCTCGGTGTCGTTCAGGTCAACGACCACCTGTTGCCTCGGGGTCTCTTCAAAACCGGAGGCAAGGTGCACTGGATGCGCCAGCAGTCTCGTATTTACTACGAAAGGGAAACGCGAGGTTCGCACCTCCAATTAAACTGTCCTATGTCCCAATGGGTACAGCGCCGATTTCGGCTGGAATAGTTGCTTTGCTGCTACTCGGCTCCCATAGTGCCGAGTAGCACTTCCTCAATGACCTGTCCGAGGTAGTACAGTCGCTTGGGGAAGAAGGTACACTTCCCCAAGTTGAGGGTCAGCCCGGCCACAGAGAGTCGTCGGAACATGTGATGGTGTTGCCTGCGGAAACCATACCTGCGGGGCGATGTTGCTCGTGAAAACGACCTTAGAGGGGTTGACAAACGTGGTGCCCCCTTTCACTTCCTTAGTGATTGGCCAGCGGTCAGTTAGTTGCAGCACTTCCTCGATGGGGATTTGACCTCCGAATTCGTCGAACAGAACGGTTTGGTGGTGACCATCCTCGTACCCATCGAACCACAGAGGTTAAAAACTTGGTAAATGGCCCCTTTGGATTCCGAACGAGCAGTCGTCGTCTTCCCAGTGCCGGAGTTACCGAAGAGGATCACCACTTCTTTCGGCTAGACAACATCAGCCTCCTCAACCTTTAATGTTGATTCCACCAACCCCTCTGTGGTTTTCTTTACCACTCACCCAACACAGACATGTAGATGGGTTCAGGGAACTCACCCTCCGGCAAGCGAGGCCTCCTCTGTTCGAGGTATCCCCTCACCAAACTCTCAACCTCAGCTTTGTCCTCTTGGACAGCAGCTTGAAAAACTGCTTTAGACAAGCGGTTGAAGCCAGCGCTGCTGCAAGTAGTGCAGTAATCTTGAAAAACATAGTCACCCGGATAACCTCCTACGTACAGGGTCCTCGGCAGCCCCGGAGACCTGGGCACAATTGCGTTGAAAAACAACAACGCGTACACCGCCTCCCAGTTCGTTACGTCTTCTTTGAAGACCACCTGAACTACCCCGTGGGCCATCGAACCACAGAGGTTAAAGACTTGGTAGATGGCTCCTTGGGATTCAGAACGAGCAGTAGTCGTTTTCCCTGTTCCGGTGTTCCCGAAGAGGATCACCACTTCCTTCGGTAGAACAACATCAGATTCCTCGACCACTATGCGTCTTTGGTGGGCCATCATTGAACGAACGATCCGCTCATACCGGAAGATAGAGGAGTGGTGTCGAAACACCGAATAGATCGTTTCGAGGTCGTTGCGCTTCCCTTGTGATGAGAGCTTCCCCACACGGTAGAGAACGTTCTCGTCCTTAGAGCAGTAGACGTCGTTGTCAGCGCTTTCGCTGGGTCGGATAGGAAGTCAGTAGTGGGGGCGTCGTGTTCCTTGTCGTTTGGATCAACAACAACCGGAACCGTCGGTGTGGTAGTGTCTCCAGCCGTCTCCATCTCATCTAGGATGCACACGAGTCAGTCAAAAGAGTTGGTGTCGGAGAGTTGGTCCTCGTCCGAGGTGCACGTTTAGGGTACTCTCAGTCGCTGACCCCTTTCGCTGCCGGGAAGGCTTGTACTTGGACACGGTGCGGTGTCAAGAGAAACCCCGAATCGCTGATGTAGTCCATGATCTTGGAGCAAAGCTGCACATCTTCGGTCTCTGTGGGGTCGAAGGCATCCCTGCCCACCTATCCATCGTAGACGATTTTGGAGCAGCCCACTGTAATTCCTGGTACTCTGCTCCGTTCTCGAGGTAGGTGTCCCTGCACCCTATCGCTTGCGTCAGGTAGGAAAAAAAACCGTCCCAGAGGGTAGTTCTCCATAGAGAACTACCCAGTGGAGAACTACCCTCTGGGTACTTGCTAGATGACGTGGACCAGCAGCACCCTGTCGCTTGCGTCTTAGAGGTGTAGTTCTCCATAGAGAACGGGACTTCCACGAAGACCTCGGCCATTTTGCGGCGCCACTTTTGTGGTTCAAATTCCACCAACCCAGTGAGGTCGATTATCATAGAGCTAATTTAAAATAACCCATATATATTGCCTCAGGTAGGTCTTCACCCTTTTTGGGTCTCAGATATTTTCTTGTTAGATAATCTAATCGATTAACCCACCACCTCATTAATGGGTGGTAACCCAACACCCACTTGTTCATGAGTGGGTGGTAACCCACCACTCAGATCAAGAGTCCGCTCATCCATATTTGGCGGGACTCATTCGGTGGTGCTATACTTAACAACAATGCTAATATTTTCTGTATATTTCTAATTTTTTGTGTGGGAAAATCAGTCTGCTGTGGGATGTGGAAGAGCTGGGCAACCGTTGTGCAACCCATCTCACCACCAGTGATTCATTTTCTTTAATCAATCACAGGACTGTGGGGTCACAGTCCTGCAAACCACAGCCAAGGGAACGGGCTTGGCTGTTATATAGACAGCGGAAAGAAGACCCGGTTGCGCTTGACTCTATTTTGGGATTGTAAGAGGACTTGCTCTCCCAGCCTGAGGTTCTGTCGGGACCTCCACTGCGTACATACCCGTCGCAACCGAACTAGACCAGCACTTCAGCAAGTTCACCGGGCTTCCGGCTACTTGGAGTAAAATGAAACGCTGTGTCCTTACGGCGCCATGTCGCAGTCCGTGAGGGACGGTTGCGCCACAGATCATACAGGCAATAACCAATGCCATAGCCTGGCTGGGCTTTGCGCTCTCCCCTGCTGACCTGGAGGCCCTCCACAGCACGACTCACCAAACAGCCTCCGCAGGGAGATCAATCACGAACATGGCTGGGGGTGTCCGCGCTTCGACCCCCATCGCGACCTTCGTTCATCCCCGAGCTGCGTGGTCGGGGGCACTGTGGAGTGCAAGTGAAAAGTAGGTTGGAACACAGCATGTACAAAGGATGGGCTTGAACCAGGCCCACCGAGGATATGAGGCGAGGAGGGGAGGGGGGCTAGACGCCTAGTCCACGCCGTAGACGATCTCTATCAGCCAGGTTACCCTTTACCATGTGCCTCTTCTCGATCGCGTTCCAACTTGGCGCCTTCGCGAGAGTCTTCCAACTTGATCCCTGGTGCTTGTATTTTTTCACAACCGAGAGGGGGGCCAGGGACTCGTTCTCGATGTCGATAAGGTACGCCATGAGCATCGAGAAAGCACTTGCGAAGGACCGATCCCAGCCCTCCTGAGTCTGCCCCCAGGAACCATCAACGATATGCGCTGATATAGAGGCTGTGTAAGACGTATACGAAGCAGTAGACCAAATATGCTCTCGGAAGTCATCAACACTAGTACAGAAATTCCGTGGTGGGTCTTGCTGAAGAATCTCACAAGCAGCTCACAGTAACCAGGTCGCCTGGTTACTTGGCGTTGGCGCTGGCGGAGTCGCGATGTCAAGGTCAAGATATGGAAGGTTTCTTCTGTTCTGGGCCATTCTCCTGTACACAATCGGCCACTTCTACTCCGTTTGGTGGATGCCATTCACCTCATCTTCACCAGCCCGCATCTTCAACGACATCATCTGCACTTCTCGCGACTGTCCCATCTTCTACAGGAGGGTGAAGGCAAGAAGGGAGTTCATTTCTGTTGCAAACCACGACATCATCTGCATGGACCATGTTAATCTTCGAATCTTCTCTGTTGCAGGGACTACGCTAATCTTCTGCAGGGTTTAGGGTTGTAAGATGCTGGCCCTCAAACCACAAACATAATTGGGGCATTCTGGTATGTACTGAATGTTTAAAGTTCCTACACCATTGCCTATTAAGGCATCTGTTAAAAATGGAAATATACAGAGAAGATTAGCATGGTCCCTGGGCAAGGATGACACGCACAGCTCGAGAAAGTCTCGAAAGTTTTTTTTCCTTTACATCAGAGATTCGGGGTTTCTCTTGTCTGACGTTTTCTCTGTTGCCTGACCCAGTTCAGGTTGCCGTTCAGAAAAAAACTCCTCAGTTTGCCGCAAATCATCTGAGAGCCTTCGACCCTCCCCAGGCTAAGGTTTTTGCAACCTGCTTCAATCACCTGGGGAGACAAATGCAAGTGACATCCTTGCGAAGGATAGTTCAGAGTAAACCCTGTGATGCAGTGCCTCTCGCTCTTTGAGCTGGATATTTTGTGTTACTGATCTTTCATTGCTACGAAACGTATTTCCATTAACAAAAAATCAATCGTGTTGCAGGGACCATGCTAATCTTCTGCAGGGTTTAGGGTTGTAAGATGCTGGCC
>NW_027151947.1:0-1330 GCF_019968955.1 Porospora cf. gigantea A | reverse complement strand
ACCGGATCTCTCCAACATCAGAAGGCGCGCAGTAGTCAGCAATGACATTATTGAATAGATCGGGTGAGATCTCGAACTTTCTTCCTGGGACTCCGCGGTGACGCCAAGACTCATAACGGAATTCGGCGCCTTTGGAAGAACATATCACTTGTCTCTGGTGTTCGAAGAAGCTCTCGTTGTTTGGACGAGTTTGAAGCGCTGGTGGAAAACTAGTTAGGTCATACCCAGTGAAAAACAACACCACAACCATTGCCACACCAATGAGTGCCAGTTGCCCAGTCTGCATCTCAAAAAATGCAGCCATTTTAATGGTTCGTGTGATCGCAGGCGATCTGGTGGCATGGTGATCGCCGACGGTGTCTCGTGACACAGCGACGAGGCGACAATGGCGGTCATCGAGTATCTGAATCAAGACAACAACTTCATTGTGTACCGGATTAACACGACCAACGTATTGATCAAAGAGGGTTTCGAGCAGTGGCTCCAGGAGCAGGTCAAGACCAGGCTGAACCAGGCAGAGAAGGGCACTCCTAAAACTGGATGGTGGGCCAGCCTCAACAAGAAGAAATGACCATGTCAGTCAAACAACGATGTCATCCTACTAGCAGCTGTGGGGACTCGGAAACCATACCGGTGATCCCCTCGTCTCGGTTGCAACAGCCTTTGCAGCGTCAGTAGAGGCGGGAACAGTGTTGACCTGTTCATTTACCATAGGTCTCTCTTCGACTGCAGTACAGCAGCGTATTTTCAAAACCAGAAACACCACAGCGCAACTAAACAGGAAGAGCCGTCATATCTTTTTTCCACTTGTTTTCTCAACTGTTGTTGACCCAGATCTTTGTTTTAGATTGAGCCGACATCGAAAAATCAACTCAGTCTTACGTCACTCCGATGCACTCAGCACTCAATTGTCGCCAGAAAGGTCCGCTATATGCTCGCGCGATCATCCTGAAGCTACCCGAACCCGATCAAGAGTAATAAGTGTTCTCATTAAAGGTCGAACGGCATCTTCATCACAGTAACCCCATTAACCCCTGTTTCTATCTGCGGTCTAACGATAGTTGATCAGCATGGGTTTAGTTATCGAATGTGTACTTCTACGAGGCATACTTCTGTATCTAACATAATCAAAAGGCACGGCTTTAAAAAGTCCGCTACGCGCTAGAAAGGTCCGCTTCGCTTGTGTGATCAGAAAACAAGCCTCGGATGAATTTGCGTTTCAGAAGCTATCAATTATTTTACGATGCCCAAAGACGCTGCAGAAGTTATGAACATAGACTTTTGTTGGCCGAGACGCGAACGTCTGGCCTTTCGGTAAAAACTGTGCCAC
>NW_027151946.1:0-1336 GCF_019968955.1 Porospora cf. gigantea A | reverse complement strand
AGCTTCCCCAGAAGGGGAGTGTCGGCATCTAGCCGTTCTGTCCTCGAGTCTAGGACGTGTATCAGTGTGTTGTTATATTTTTTTATTTCTGCATTGGAATACTAGAGCTATTAAAGCAGACGTATAAAGACACTAAAGAAGGTCTAACTGCCGTAGTATTGAGGTGCGACCCTCTAAGGTCCTGACCACCCGTACGTCGTTGTAAACTGCCTTGAGCTGTTGCACGAAGCGTGCGAGGCCCTTCTTAACTTCTTTGATGCGGGTTCCGTTGAACCCGAAGTAGAAAGTCTCTTCCGAGATGTCGCCTATCTGTCGACCTCGTCGGCGAATGTGGTGGCGAGTAATCTCTTCATCGTAACCGATCTTCCCGAAGGTGGTGTCTTCAGGGTGGTACAACGACAGAGGTGGGGCTCCGAGGAACCAACGCGCGACTCCAATAGAACTCGAGTGACCCCATTGAAACACGGTAGCCAGGAGGCTCCGGTCGGAGATCAGCACGGTGGCGTTGGTTTCCCGTTGGCGGGACCGAGAACGGTCAGGGCCATGATCAGGTCTTCCTTGGGGATAAGTCGATCCCCACCGAAGGGCACCTCTCGCAGGAATGCGAGCGGCGCCCTTAGCGAGCGTGTTAACCTGGCGCTGTGCCAGGACCCCCGCTAATTGTTGATTGACAGGGGTCTCCGCGAGAATACAGTTGTAAGTTGGAAGCGGGTGACACGCATGCAGCGTGATCAGGTCTTCCTTGGGGATGAGGGGGAGAACCAGGATCTCCCCAGGGTTCCAACCGCAGTAGCTGCAGACGTCGAGAGGTGGGGAACATGATCAGCGCGATCTGATCGACCATGTCCTCGTAGGGTTGGTTCGGGTCAACCCTATGAATCTTCGCGGCCACCCTCTCAGGTGCCGCGTTTACCCACATTTCATGGAACAGTACTGCTTTAGCCACATGATGATTGTAGCAATATGATCCTTCGTAGTGTCTTGATCTGTAATACAGAATCTCGTCATTATGTAAATTTCCGGAATTTAGTGCACACAAGTTATGCACACAGTAAAATTTCGTCGGTCGGCGTCATAGACGGAGCAAGCCGAGTGGTATATAAGCGTTTTGAAATTAGCTGGTTAGCACAGACTGGTTTTTTTGTTCTGGAAAACGGCTAATTCGGAACTTCTTGACCTGCCGAGCGCACTCGTCCACCCAGTTCTCCAAGTCGCGCTCGGAGGCAGGTTTGAAGTCTCGGACCTGTCCGACTTCCTTCAGAAAGGCATTGCGCCTTTCTAGTTGGGCTTCCATTACCTCCTGTTCAGGAACAGGCGGGAATCGGCACGATCGGGA
>NW_027151945.1:0-43057 GCF_019968955.1 Porospora cf. gigantea A | reverse complement strand
GCCGGTACACCATTTTGGAGGAGAAACCTTTTCATCCCCCTTCCTTTCTTGACTTGCCGGCGGGATTGCCGGCACAAGACGTCGATCAGTTCTTTAGAGAACAGCGGTTGGAGGAGTTGCAAAAAAAGCTGCTGCAAGGTTTAATGGAGATTGCCGAACAGGGAATTCGACCGGCATCGCCTCCACCGACTTATGACCGTAAGGGAGCTCGAACCAACAGTCTCGAGCAGCGAGTCTGGCGTTCGATGCTCGACGAACACCAAGCGTTGGTGGAGCATTTCGCCTTAAACTCCGCCCAGTATCAGTGGTTCCGACCTCCAGTTGACTTCAAGGCCGCAATGAAAGTGATGCGGATCTTTATTCCACAGGAGAAGTTTCCGGAGTACAATTTCATGGGTCTTATTATAGGTCCGCGAGGGTGTAACCACAAGCGCCTCGAGCAGGAGAGCGGAGCTCTGATTTCTATTCGAGGACGGGGTACCCTGAAAGAAGGCAAAAAGACCGATCACCAAAGCGAGATGGAAGCCAACTTACCTCAGCACATTCACATTGCCGCTGACGATGAGGAAAAGGTTCTGAAGGCGTGTAGACTCATCGAGCCGCTTCTCGATCCCACTCACCCCCAACACGAGCTGTTTAAACGACAAGGCCTAGAACAATTGGCAGTGGTTAACGGCACAGGAGCCATCACGCTCAACGAAACCCGTTGTAACGTCTGCGGTGCTGTAGGGCATCACGGCTGGGACTGTCCTGATGCGAAGTATCAAACTTTCCGGAAGGCCGATGTTCAGTGCGCATTCTGTGGAGACAAGGGCCACGTTACAAGCGATTGCAAGCTCGTGAGGGAGAAGAAACTGAATGCCGCACAGACAGAGGAGTTGGAGATGCGCCGCCAACGTACCCGCGAGAATCGTGAGAGGCGAGTCGCGATGAACAACTACCAAACTGACGCATCTGCCGGAGGCGCCGAGCAACTCGATCAGGATTACTCGGTCATGATGACGGACATCCTTGGAGGTCGCACCTCCTTCGTGCCTTCGGAGGCTACCCCCACCACTGTTGCCATCAACATTCAACAAGTAAACAGTTCTCATTACAACCCTCAAGCAGGGGGCTACCAAGCACCAAGTCAAGCAGATCCTACTGGCCAAGGCGGATATGCTGGACGCGGCGCTAGCGCGTTCAACATCCAGCAACAACGGAGGACGACCAATCGGCAATCTGGAAACGATGCACCTTACAATTCCTATCAGTGACGTAGAGTTAACAGATGTTCTGCGCACAGTAAAGAAACGAGTCTGATGCCGCAACTAATGTGAGAATTTTGTTGAATGGCGAGAGAAACGGACTCCCCAAAGTGAGAACCCGGTAACCTGTCACACAGAGAAGAGTACTTCCATCACCTCGAAAAAGTAGGAGAAGGAACGTATGGTGAGGTGTTCAAAGCACAGGATTACAACGGCTGCACCGTGGCGTTGAAAAAGATCCGGCCTCCCAACAAAGACGAAGGAATACCTTCCACCGCGATCAGAGAAATCTCCCTGCTGAAAGAGTTGGACCACATCAACATCGTAAGGCTGTTTGATGTCATCCACAGGGATAACGAGCTGACATTGGTCTTTGAGTACCTGGATCAGGACCTGAAGCGCTTGATCGACACCTGCGACGGCCGAGAGGGCAGACCGCGTGGGTTGCATCCCACCGCCATCAGATCCTTTATGTTCCAGCTGGTTTCCGGCGTCGAGTACTGCCATCACCACAAAGTGCTGCATCGGGACCTGAAACCACAAAACCTGCTGATCAACCGGGAGGGCTACCTCAAGCTCTGTGATTTCGGGCTGGCAAGGGCCTATGGCATTCCGGTCGAGGCTTACACTCACGAGGTAGTGACCTTGTGGTACAGGTCCCCCGACGTACTTATGGGCAGCGATCGCTACAGCACTCCGCTGGATATATGGAGCGTTGGGTGCATTTTTGGAGAGATGGTAACTGGAAAACCGCTCTTCTCAGGTATGAACGAAGCGCAAATGCTGCAATCCATCTACAGTAAGCTGGGTACTCCCGCCCTTTGGCCGGACATGGAGCTTCTTCCTAACTTCGGGCAGTACACGTCACTACTGCAACCGCCTCAGCGCATGCAGCCGTTCGAAAATCTGTTTCCTACCCTGGATCCCCAGGGGCGACAGCTGCTGAAGGCGATGCTGGCCTTCGACCCTAACAAGAGAATTACGGCGCGTGAAGCCCTGGCACATCCGTACTTCGACAGTATTCGATTGAGAAACGACAAATCATGCTGATGTTGTTGGGTGATTTGATGCACATCCTGACCTCGACAGCACTCGATTGAGAAACGACAAATCTAACGTTGGGTGATTTGCCCGAAGGAGCGCTTGCGATGTCGAGAGAATCGAGAGCGTACATTCTTGACCTTACCGCGATCGTAAGCCCTATCGTGGTCACAGCGAACTGAGGTGTCTGGGAGGATGAGCCGCTCCTCAGCATCCTTGGCTTGCAGCAGCTCGTCGTCGGCATCCTCCCAGGCTGACGGGGAGGAGTCTGTGTGGCACAATACGGACGCTCACCGAACATATCTCTACTCTCTTGCGTGAAAACCGTGTGGCTCACGCGACGTCGTTTTCGGAAGCTCTGCTCGTGGTAAACTGGACTTGGGCTCTCCGTGTCCTTAGTGCTTATGTTACTCAGGCTGTCGATGTCGAAGTCGGCATCAGCAGCGTCAGCGAAAAGATTTACAGTCATGGGTCGGCCGAGCCTATCATCCTTGGCGCTTTCCTTGGCTGCAGTGGTCCCTGAATCGAGCCTCCACTCCGCGACATCCCGCTGATCCTCCTCCTTGCGAAGAACGTAGAAGAAGAGTACGCCCTCGTGACCGTTCATGTATCCATTGGGATACATGTGATTAGCCTTGTAGTTGCCCTTGAATCCAACGTCTGGGTTGAGCACTCTCTCAACCTCTTTGGGGGACGCTGTCGATACGCTCTCGTCGTCGCAAACCAACCACCTTTCCTCTGCTTTCGTCAACGCATAGTAGTGACCACCAGTCTGGCCTAGTTCCAGACGGGACCGGGATCTGTTCATGTTCGGGATATAAACAGTGACCGAGGCGAGGTCGTAGAGGGCCTCCTCCTCCGAGTCGACGAAAGCAGAGAGGTTGAGGGGGTCCTCAACCAAGGATATGGGTACTCCGCCGGCCTTCCGTAAAACTAGGCAGCGGGGCGCCCGTTTGAGGCTTCGGAACTCAGTAGCACAGCAGGTCTTCTGACAGTCCGCACAAGGCCGGTCATGCTGCAGCATGTTGAGTTCCAACAGCCGTGCTAATGTGTGACTCTTCCGTTTGTTTGGCCACGCCTTATCCTGGAAACTGCGAGGCCAACCCGCGTCAACAGGCCATTCCAGATAGGTGTTAGTCGAGGTCTGATGCGACACGGAACTCGCAGCACCACATGTCTTCTCCCGTTGAATAGAGGCAGTGAAACCAAAATACTGTCCAAGTGCAGTGGTGTATAACTTTCCACTGATTGACAAATCCAGTGGCCTTGGAATTGTCAGCGGCACCTCAAAGGTGCACAGCCAATCTAAAAACGTCACGAAGAAGGCAGACGCGTCCTCCTGGCGAGTTAGGGCTCCAGGCTGGAGTGCCGCTTTCTCAACGATGCGCAAAAAAGATTGAACCAGGTCGATTGACTTCAGCTTCGGACCCCAGGCAACTGGGCGCAATGTGGGTTTCAAAGAGGTCAGAGCCTTCCGATCTATAACGTGCGCGTATCGGGGAGGAACTGTCAGCGTCTTAAAGCATTTGGACACTCCTCGCATGTCCCAAATCACACACATCAGAAATTCGAAATGGCAGAGACCACAGTAGGACTGCCTCAGCCTCCGAGCACACCAACTGGAGTGCGACTGCCGCAGCAGGTACTCTTTCAGGGGCGCACACGCAGCGAGAGATTGAATCACGCTGTTGATGTAGCAAATCGTTCCACGAGCGTTGCTTAGTCCGAAGGTACCCTGTCGAGTTGCCTTCTTGACTGCCTTTGAAAGAGACACTCGCACTGCAGTGTCAGGGGGATAAAACCACGAAAAGAACTCCCCATTGGCAGGCCTATCACGACCTCTAAGAGGAGCGAAACGGATGCAGTCCGTCTGCAGGTCGACGGAGACAAGGCTTTTCACCATACGAATAAATTCATCTTTTAGGAGCGCAGTAATGTCTGGCATGCGCAACAGGAACGTAGACCGAAATACTAGGCCCCCGGAACCATCGCCATGGTCCAATGGAGTGGGTAGAGTCGAATCACTAGGGAATGATTCCTTCCGTGACGGTGCGACACACCGGTCCATCTCCAGCGCCGACAACTCTAAGGTCGGGAACCGCAACAACCCCATATCAACGATAGGCTTCATGATGAACATGGGTTACCCCCCACCTCCCATGCACCTCGACCCACTTCGGCGTCTCGTGGAGGACGCAACCGACGGTAGTCGCGTCGCCATAAACCGCACGGACGACTTTGGAGTGGAGCTGGACCCGAGTAAGACACAAACCATTACTCGGGAACTCTTGCGTTCCCCGTTCGTCAATGCCCCTTGCGTACTGTTTGTCATTCAGCAGCGTTTGCATTCTTCGAGGCCTGACAGAATCCGCCTTGCGCTGGACTTGACTGAGCAATGTGTCAAGCTGGGAGGACTCGACATGGCCCAACATCTCAACAAAGAGTTCCTGCGTAGCATGACGTCTATTCTCAAGACTGTGAGTGTTTGCAATCGGCTGGACGCAGAATTCCTTCAAAGATCGCACGGTCACAGGGCAGATTAAGAAGTTAGAGAAGTTTCTGGTGGGCAGCACTTCCAATTCGGGCGTGTCTACTGATCGACGAGTGCACTATTTGAAACAGCAAGTCCTACGGTTGATTCAGCTTTGGGCCGATTCTTTTATGATGGAGGAGTTGAGGGTGCCCCATATCCACGAAACTTATCGAAGTCTGCGGAAAAAGGGTTTCACGTTTCCTCCTCGGGGCCAAAAGCTTGAGTCGCCTCCGAGAAGTACTGACACCCGCTCTGACCTGCTGCCTGTCACAGACAAACAGATCCTGCAGCTGCAGAAGGCCGTCTACCTTGTGGAAACCTCGGACGATATGGACCTAATCAAACGGTGTGTCGACATTTTCGTCCGAATGACTCCTAAGGTAAAGCGCCGAGTGCAGATTCTCAGTCAAGAAGGTCACCAGGAGCCTTACGGGGAGGTCAAACTGAAGACCTTGCTTGAGCTGAACGATAAGTTGCAAAGGTGAGATCTGGGCAGCCTGCACACGCAGTGCCATCGTGAAGCGTGACGCCGGAGGGTTCGAGGCGCCTTCGAAGCCCGTCGTCAATGACCTGCTTGATATGGGGCCCTCTCCTGCCGCTCCTGCTGCAGTAACCCCTCAGACTAGCATGTCGCTGACACCCAGCATCAGACAACATGAAGATCCATTCGCGGATCTAATGTCATGCTTTGACACCCAGCCAGAGTCAGGAAAGGCTGTGGACGCCCCCAGTGTACCCAGAGAGGAGGCAGAGACGGTGTCGGAGGCAGTGTCCATGCCAAACCTGACTCCTGGCATCTGCTCTGGCGATTTTCCGAAGGCCAGCTCAGTGGATATGGACCCTGAGCCTGAGCAGGTTGAGCCTGTTGAGGAGTCCTTCATTAACCATGGCGTCTTGAGCAGCTCCGACGAGGAGGAACAGCTGGCTGCTTGGCTCAAGGACAACCAGCACCTCAAGCCTCCAAGAAGAGCGACTGGCTCTGATGAGGATGACTTCAGGTCAATACCCGAGTCGGACTCAGATTCGTCCCATCATCACCGCGTGGCTGCTCTATCGGAGGACCCGTTTGGGGGAGATATTGACTGGAGCAAACTCGACGCAGACATGGAGGACACATTGGTTTAGTGTATCGATTGAGCTTTTGTCCCTCTCTAACGTTCTGCAAGGGACGACTATTATGAACCAACCAGCCATCGCACGTATCTTCTGGCCGTTAGGGAACGCCCCGTGTCGGCGAGCACTGCTCTTCTAATCGAAGTCTTAGGATGCCGTTTGGAAATCCGTCTCGGCGGGCAGCTGCTGCTCCATCAACCCCAACACTTGATGCAAACGGGCTAAACATGCAAGGGCGGGAGCGTTCAGGTTCAGAAAGTGCCCCATAGCCAGGATATCGATTGTCTGCTCCGCACACTGCTCTACGAGGGCTCGCGTGGCGTTGATGGTCTCTTTCAGAGACTCCACAAAGTACGGGTAGTGGGGGTCCGTTTGGTGCATGCCAAGTGGGCCCGTAACAGAGCAGACTATCTCCTTTACGGCCTGATGAACCACTGGGAGCCGCACGAAATGTTGGTTCCGAAATTGCCGTGCTGAGTTCCGCACGAAGCTGTCGAGAAACCTAGATTCAAAACTCAAAGTCTCAGCCAACGCCACCACGTCGGCCATCTAAATTCGGATTAAATGCTGGAGCTCTGGTACAACAGCCTGTGGCGGGCGGTGCGGGCCCGAGATGGACTGCAGGTCCGACGCCTGTTTGACCCAAGCTGGGTTCTCGACTTTGATAATCATGTAGTCACGCCAGCAGTAGAGGATTGTTTGCGAAATGCTGGAGACTCGGAGATCCAACGGTTCGTGAACGCGAAGTTCGCAGGACCTGAGTGGTACTGGGATACAGCCAGCTGGCAACCTGCAGCGAAAGCGTGGCTGATGACGCTGCGGGAGCTGTCAGTACGCCCGCCTCGCCAGGTCCAGCACGCGAAGGTCGTTAAACACGGCCTTGTGCTGCTGGGCTCCTGGGCAACCCTGTATCTGTCTGACGTCGCTCTGCCCGCAGGTTGGATGATACCCACGCTCGTGACACTAACACGATTTTTGTACTACATCGCGTCTCAAGCTGACGCACAAGGAATCACTGAAACGACTCTCGATGGCAACGGCGGCCAGGAACGCAGGGAGGAAGTGCTCAACATTCTTCGGAACTACATCGGGACATTCAAGAAGGACGACAGACGGCAGGCTGGCTTCGTGGTCTTCGTCGGAGAGAGTATGAAGGCGTGCATGGACCTGAGGAACATGCGCATGGCGAATCAGTTCATGAAGACGATTGAGTCCGCTAACCTCATGCATCAAGCGGAAGTGCAGAGGGGTCCTATGGTCACCTTCCAGTTCTCAGTTGGAAAGCTGCACCTCCAACAGGACAGGCTCGGAGCTGCCAAGGGACTGCTGGTGTGGGCCTTCTCCAACACCCGGAAGGAATCCCTGAAGAGGGACATTCTCGAGACACTGTTGGCAGTGACTTTTAGGTCGGGCACCTTCCCTCCTGAGGCGCTCTACGAGCGGTACGGCCTCACCCACTACCGAGCCATGCAGCAGGCGATAATCCAGGGAAACGTGACACTGTACACCAGGACGATGGATGCTTATAGGGACGACTTCATCAGAGGCGGCACGTACGTGTCGATGGTGAGGTGCAAAGGTCTTGTCTACCGATCTTTATTTGCAAGGGTAATACAGTACTGGTGTACCTTCATGAGGCCGGCAGAGGCTCGAGTCTTCGCTGTCCCTATAGGTTTATTCACCGCCGCGCTTAAATGGCAGGTAGAGGACCCCGAGGGAGACTATTATGTCCCTGTATCCGTTGAGGAATCCGCATGCTTGCTGTCCAACGCAATCTCGAAAGGCTGGCTAAAGGGGTACGTCGCCTGGGAAGCCGGAATGCTGGTTGTAGCGAAGACGGGCACTGTGCCGCCACTGAGTTGATGATTGTTTTCTGTGAGACTGCAGTTGTCCTTCCGAATCAGCGATTTAGATGGATCAACGACCATCGTAGGATCTTTTTGGGTTTCACAATCAGCGTAGCTACTCGGAAGTACAGGAACGTCCTCAAGGGTGTCTTTCACAGCGAAGAGCTCATGGGTAATACTGTAGCTGGGAGTGGACGAGCATCCTCCTCCACACAGTTTTTTCATCGACACACGCCTGACCTGGAACACGTCTCGGTCATGCGGCTGCCACCGGTGATTGCGGCGCTGCTACGGTGGAGGCTCGAGTCTGAGCTGCTTGGGGAACCTATCGGGCTCCACGTCGAACCACTGGTCGAGGAGGACTTCCGCCTGTTCACTGTGAAGGTCGATCTTTCCGAAGACGACGAGAATTATATCGCAGCAGTCCAGAATATGGACAACTTCGAAATCGGAGCGGTCAACCGAGCTGAGGTGCCGTCACCCTCCACCAATTCTCTGGTCGATGGGAAATCAGACTTACCTTCTCGCTCTCTCCGCGACCGGCAAAAAGTGATGAAGGGTGTCCTCCTAGAACTGCCCTGCAAGATAGAAGTGTACAAATTCCTTCCGAACGACCTCGAAGACGGCTTCAAAGCAGCAGACATCGGCCAAATGCTTTACGTCTGGGACCCAGCAGAGGGGGACTTCGACCTGGATTCCGTGCGGCCACGCCTCAACGACCCCCATCTTAAGCACACCGCCTGGTGGGAATATAGAAGCGGCCTCACCCCGCCTACCTACCGCATCCGAGATCGAAAGTTCCGTCCTGAATGCGCCTTTGAGCGCAAGGAAGTTGCCGCGGCAGAGGCGGAGATGGCAGATCTCATGCGGGCGGATGTACGCGAATTCGTGGAGGTGCAACCAGCCACGTTTGTGGAGTGCCAACGACATCAAATGGCGCTTGCGCAGGTACTACCAGCAAGCGAGGCCTTAGCTTTGGTGTTCGAGGGCGACCGGAAGGGCGCTGTAGTTAATGTAATCGGGCCCAATGATGTGAGTCTCTGAATGGAAAACCCATCCAGAGTATTTTCGACCTCGATATGGCGTCTGACCTCTCAGATGCGCTGTTCGATGAATTCGCTGACATGGAAGACGAGCCGTCTGCTTTGGAACCGATGCCTGTGTCAGAGCCGCCAATGCAAGGTGGAAGGAAGCTTCTCGGTAGCAATGACGTTACATCCCTCCTTGATGAGGAGCTGCTGCTGATGGAAGCCCAAGACGACCAGCAGGAGGGTGGGGACGCTTCGATTGACCTGCATGACATTTTCTAAAGAAAAGGTTGGCGGCCCCACACTTGACGTTGGGGTTGTATCGAAATACTCATTCTACTTTGCAATGATATCTTATCGCTTGTCCGCTCTTCTAGGATCAGTTGCCTTCGCTTGCCATGGTAGGCACTGTGACGCTTCATGTGTTCACGCGCGCTGCTTCGTGCCGGAGGAAAAGTCAATTCAGGTTGCGGTGTGTGATAGTGGTTTCGACTACGATGTCGACACAGGTGACTGTGTTGCTGAAGAAGAGTACGCCCCTCAAATGATATGCGAGTACGGCGAGAATCGGGGTGGGAGGTGCGTGGTATCGTCGCCAGCTTTCCCTTCCTGTCAAGAAAGCTTTTCCTTGGTTGGTTCGGAGTGTGTGAGAACCGCAAAGTCCACTATGAGTACCAGGTGCGGTCGACATCAGACACCAGACGGGTATGGATGCCTGGAAAGGCGTCCTGTGGCGCTAGAGTTCACCTGCGAAGCCCCAGGCTACGAGTATCAGGGTCAGTGCGTCTGCAACCAGACGTTTCAACATCGGTTCCACTGTGATGCTGGCTGGACGCTCGAAGGGGATCGGTGTGTCTCGCAGGAGTACGTTGACTGCACACATAACTTCCTTCCTTCGGACTGTAAGGAGGAGTGTTACGTGGATCCAACCTGTGCTGATGGCGAGTGCTACTCGAACAACCGAAAGGTGGTTGAGGATCGCATCCGTGAGAAGGTGGCGGGCCGTAAACTGAAGGCGGGCTTGGATATGTGCCACATCAAGCCTTGCAAGGTAAAGCGGCTGACTCCAAGACCAGCAGCGGAATCCGTAACGCTGGTGTCCAAGACCTGTGTGAAGCGCCTTGAGGTGGACGCCGAGGTATACTGCGAGGGACCTCGGGAGGCGGTTTTCAATGGGGAGGAGTGCTGCATTCGACGACCTATGCCTAAGGTGCCCACATGCGCCGCCGAGGGTGACGTAGAGGACTGTTACGAGATGAAACGAGTCCCAGCCCTGGTGTCCTGTCGACCGGGGTTCCAAAAGAACTGCTGGGGCGACAACCCTAACTCATGTGAGTGCGTGAGCGTGGAGAGGCGGACTGCGAACATGACATGCCCGCCGGGAGCCCGATCTGAAGGCGACAGATGCGTAGAGGTCCAGGATTCTGTGGCGTACTGTCCTGAGAAGGACTCCCGACTGGAGGGCGAGAAGTGCGTCCGGGTTCTTCGGGAGCCCGTGAGACTGCATACTACCGTTTTGGCTGAGTGCGTTCAGGATCATTGTGAGGAGAAGGAGGAGGAAGAGCCGTGCACCTTCGGCGGGAAGTGCCGACGCAAGAAGCAGAGGCGCACCTGTAGAGCCATGCGCCGTGCGGCTAAGAAGTCTCGCAAGTGCCGACGCAATGGCGCCCACCGAGCTCGCCGCAGCGAGTTGGGGGATTGCACCATCCTGGATTTGTAGTGACTGTTTAAACTAGGAGCTAAATTAACCAACACAAATCATGTTAACTCCAGTCTAGCTAGAAGCTCTCGCAGTGATTTGTTCTTGGCGACTCCTAAATGCTGCAGTGTTTCTGACTCGGATACCACTTCTTGGATCCTTTGGTCGTGCACCTTGTCAAGCGCTCGCAGCGCTTCAGTTGTCAGTTTTGCTTTCGTTTGGAGCTGCGAGTCGCGTCTCAAGAACTCCAAAGAGATCTTCTGCGCAGGATCTGCAGGTTCGTCCTGTAGACTTTTTAGCCTTGATCGCTGCGCTTCGTAATGGTGGGAAAAGGTCTCTATCTGGACAGAGATGGCGCCTTCAGTGGAGACCGGCGTCGACTCTGCCTCGTGCTCCGAGCAATGCTGCATCGTGGGTATCCGATCCTGAGACGGACCTCGCAGCTGAGACGGACCTTGCAGCTGAGACGGATTTTGCAGCTGAGATGGACCTTGCAGCTCAACAACGAAACGATCGATGGCGAACGTTTTGAGGCGCGGCGGTTCTTTCTTTGTTGACATCCGCCCGTTTTCCAGCTCCTCCAACTTCCACCGCAAACAGTCGCTGATACTGTTTTCCTTTCGTAACTCTTTGCTGCAAACGCGTCGACGGATGCAAGTCACATCCGCTGATATTGCTGCAAGTCGCCGAGTCACTGAGGATTCTAGAGCCCTCTCCAACTCCTCTATGTGCTTTGTTTCTAAAGTCAACTTCAAACCTCCCGACATTGCGAGCACCAATCCATCATCAGACCTCCTGCTCCATCGAACGTCGTCTAGAAGGTAGAACTCGCAATTCTGACTGGGAAACCAAATTAAGAGGAGGTCGTTCAGAAGTTCCAGGTTCACATCACAAGCGTCCACTCGAGCCGGAAAGTAGAACCTCCGCCTCGACCGCAGCACTAGTGCTAAATGTCGCGAGAAGAACCACTCCACGTCTTCCATGGTCAAAAATGTTGCACACAGTCCTGGCGCACACAGACAGCTTCACTTCGCCCTTCCTCCCTGCACATAACGCTTTCAATGTCCAACCCCATATGTCGGTGTAAACGTCCACCGATAACTCAGACCCGCAGTCATGGAAGAATGTCTATGGAAATTCAGTTTTACTCCGGTATGCTTCCTCACAAGTATAACCATGTGATAAACGGATGAAGTGTGGCAGAAATATGAGCGTGGCATCGTTGCAGTGTAACGAAGCTCAGAAGCTCTCAAATGAAGCTCTGACGACAGAAAGTTGAGGTTGCGGAAGATGTGCAATGTTGTGCACACATAATTCAAAATGCCGATCGGTAACAGAATCAAGAACCTGGAAGTGCCGATTGGCGACAAAGCCTTGACTATTGGCATGGCCATTCTAAACTTCTTCCTGCCTGGCATTGGCACTCTAATCATGGGCGCAGTTGCTGACAACAAGGACGACATGATTATCGGATTGTTGCAGTTCTTGTTGGCCTTCTTGATCATTGGGTGGATTTGGTCTATCGTCTGGGGCGTTCTGATGATTATTCGTGTTTGAAATGTGTCGTCTCGCATGAACAGATTCCGCCTCTGATAGCAATCATTGGCACGATTAAAACGATTTACTGATGACGAATGGGCTTCTGACACTCGTGGGCTGCGGCGATGTTTCACACAGCCATCCTCGTCCAGCTCGTCCTACAGCCACAGCAATACTCACTGTGGAATTCGGTCAGGCTTGAGGAGGCTCGTCAGATGCACTGATTTGCCAAAAGACAAACGAGCTGCGATTTGGTTCTCCATCGCAGCCATTCTTTACTCTGTGGGTTTCAAGGGAGCTCAACAACCAGTTTTGTATCGCCATTGAGGTGTGGTCACTTTACCACAATCTCGATGCATTCTGTGACAATACCCTGAACTGGCTCAGCCTCAGTCCAGGCACCGGCGACCTTGTCCTTCTTCTATCTCCAAATGAGTACTCGATGAAGACCGGAACGACGGGAACCTATGCGACAATCTACGACCCTGCGAGCGTCCAATGCGCCGTACCGCTTCCTGAGGGTCCGATTCCTGTTTCCAGTCGGTACTTCCAACCTTCGTCGACGTACCGCGTGATTCTCGTAACCCTAATGACGTGTAGATGGCTTTTGATTGTCTTGCGCTACATCCTTCAGGGCACCAGAGTTTGGGACTACTGTGCCTCCTTCAAGGAGGCTATCGGCACTGCCTTCGGCGTGCTTTGTTGCACTGCGTTATACGAGGCCGTTCTCTCAGTAGACTTGCGAGGTGAAGGCGGACGCTGCGTTGAGTGGGCAGCAAAGGACTTCGTCACTGGGGGATGGCACCTGTATTACTACCACAGTCAGACCTTAACCTGGTACGTTAACACTGGAGGAGCCGGCTTTTTGTGTCTGGTCTTGCTTGGCATGCGGTCTCCATGGTTCAAGAATGACTCCCGGCTTGGTCAGTTAGTCCCTGACTCCAAGAACCCCATATACATAGCCTCTGCTTTATTCTTCACCTTGTCGGCCGGCATCTCTGTGGCCATAATTGTGCTGACCGGACTGGTGAAGCTTTGGAACGTGGCAACTCTGGGAACAGTGTGTGTTGTATTCGCAGAGAGCCAGCTGCAAGTCTCCTTAGGCCTTCACCGTTGCCGACCCACCATCCAGAAGGTCCACCAGATCCAAGCTATCCGAAGCACCATGGTGGTTAACAACCAAGAAACATCTGCATCTGCTTCCGAGAATTTAGCTCGGCGCCAGGTGCTCAACCCCTCACTGCTCTCGCATTTGGAAGTGGCCTTCGATTCTGACAAACGATCATGGCGACGAGCAGCCGCTGACTATCTGAAGAGCCGTTCTCCAGACACTGCTGTGTTTTGGCATGAACCTGGCAACCGAATATTCGTCGACGAACCCCGCCGCGTTGAAGTCTGTCACGAATTGAATGAGGCCAGTGTGGACCCCTGCGAGGACTACGCGTGCACCATCTGCCTCTCGAAGCAGCCTGACGTACTCTTTAGGCCGTGTGGACATGTGCTTGCGTGCACTGAATGCGTGCACGCGCTCGTAGTGTCTACACGGCAGAAAACTGAGCGGGAAAGACATCAGTGGTAAGTCGAGGGTTGGCGGTGAACTCAGGCTCAAAACAGTGCGGCGATGGAGGATAGAAGCCGATGCCGAGGTTACAGACCGCCCGCCTTTCCCTTTACTCAGCCCCGATTGGGCTCAAATCATCTGTCCCTTCTGCCGTCAGCCAATCAATGAGCTCTGGCTCATTAAGAAGTATGTTTGTAAAAATGGCGATCCTCAGCGGGGCGTTGTCTGTGAGAAGGTCTGGCAGTGTTCGTATGCTACAGTGAAGGGAGTGCTGAAAGCACAGACCGTCGTCCAGAAGCTACAACCACAGCCAGAACCGCCAGTACTGCACTCCGTCGAGTCAGTCCAACTAGATGCAACCCATGAATGTGCCTCTCAACCGCACCTATGATACGTTTCCTAGACGCAACCTGTGAATGTGCCTCTCAACCGCACCTATGATACGTTTCCTAGACGCAACCTGTGAATGTGCCTCTCAACCCCACCCATGATACGTTTCCTGTCGAGTCAGTCCAACCAGATGCAACCTGTGAATGTGCCAACCACCCATGATACGTTTCCTTAAAAAAGATCTTAGGAGGTAGATCTAATATTCGTATGATCACTCTGCACCTGGCACTCTCTTGGTTGGCAGTAGGCGTTCCTGTGAGTTTCCAAAGCGGCGGTGGCTACTACCACACATGCATTGCAAACGTCATTCACCCTCAGGGGTACCAACGTATTCTCGAACTGCAGAGGAAGCCTGTGGACTCGGTCCAAGACGTTTGGCAGTGGTTCCTTTGGGGTAGCCGCAAGTGCAAGGACGACGATTTTTGGTGCATCGAGCAGGGCGAGTGCATAGAAACCGGTCTCGTCTCAGCCGGGCTTCGACGTGACGGAGACCATTATGTGCTAGGGTGCCTACAGATGCATAATCCAAACATTGAATCTCCAGCTGGGTACGTGGAGCCACCTTCGCCTCCATCTACCTGCGGAGCAAAATGTCCGACCTCTACGGCCTGGAACTTCGAAGTGGCTGCCCTGGAGGCTCTGTTCTGCGACGGCCCTGATTGGTTCTCTCTTCTGACAGATGCCATTGAGGAGCGCGTGCTAGGCAACCCCACTGAAGAGTGCGCCATGGCGTTGACGACGGGAGAGGTGGGCTTTGAGACGGTGTGTGCTCGGGAGTTCTACCCCCCGGAGAGCGTTATTGCAACGGAATGCTACTCGGATAGCTTAGTGAATGATATAGGTACAACGCCAGAGTTCGGCTCGACTGTGAATATATTTCCGGCGTTGCTTTCTTTTTGGAGTTCACGAGGCATTACTTGTGCGAGGCGAGGCGCAGGCTCTGATTTGGTCCTTGTGAAGCAGAAGCCTGACGGCTTCCATGCAGGGTGTCTCATTGACCGGGACCAATCGGTGCAAGCCCCAAGTGAATGTTTAGGGGAGTGTCCTCTGAACCCTGAGTTCACCGATGAGTTGTTAAGGACTGCAGGCTGCCATGGGTCTGGCTGGACGGGTATCAGAGTTAGTGCGCTGTGGACCAGTCACCATGGATATCACAACATCGACTGCTTTGAAGCACTGATGAAGGACGACACTGCCAATGTAGAACGATATTGTAAGGCGGCGTCACCACCGCTAAGCTTTGCCCAACCAACAACAACTAGCAAGCCAGAAACTACTACAACTACAACCACAACAACAGAAACTACTACCACGACTACAGAGACGACCACAAGGACAACCACGATTCCAGAAACTACTACAACAACAGAAACTACTACAACTACAACAACAGAAACTACTACCACGACTACAGAAACTACTACCAAGACTACAGAGACGACCACAAGTACAACCACGATTCCAGAAACTACTACAACAACAGAAACTACTACAACTACAACAACAGAAACTACTACCACGACTACAGAAACTACTACCACGGCTACAGAGACGACCACAAGTACAACCACGATTCCAGAAACTACTACAACCACGACAACTGAAACTACTACCACGACTACAGAAACTACTACCACTACTACAGAGACGACCACAAGTACAACCACGATTCCAGAATCTACTACAACCACGACTACAGAGACGACCACAAGTACAACCACGATTCCAGAATCTACTGCAACCACGACTACAGAGACAAGTACAACCACGATTCCAGAATCTACTACAACGAGCACCAACAGCGTGGCCCCAACGCTGCCGTTGATGGGTGTACCAACCTTGGCGCCCCTCACGAGAACGGGCCCACCAAGCTTGGCACCCCTCACTAGTACGGGCCCACCAAGCTTGGCGCCGCTCACTGGCGCCCTACCGTGGTGGGTAGTCGCGCTGCTAGCCGCAGTTGTGGCGGTGACAGGAGTGGGTCTCCTGGGGTGGTGTTGCCAGAACACGGCGAAGGCCCTGTCTGAAGTTGGTTTGGAATCCGCTCGACCTTCCGTTTCGGGGTCACCGGATGTACTTCCCGCCATACCCGCTCCAAGACGTCTAAGTCCGTCCACGCCTCCACGACTTCCCAGCGTTTCCGATGCGGACGACGTATTCGACCCCGAGATAATGCAGTATCCTGGGCAGCTCCCTGAGCCTCTGCTGCTGCGACGTCCATTCAGACGGAGTGCCGACGAGGCATGAACAGTTCTGTGGGGTGATGGTTTTATTATATTTTGTTGTAATCGCAGAGTATGGTGCAGCTTTTATTTAATTTCTGTGAGACTTCCGCAATACCCCCATTCAGTGGTGGCGATTGCCTTCAGCGTTGCCGTTTCGCTTACTGGGGACGACCGAGATCGGATGCTAGCCTCCATTAACGACGAACGCGACTGGTACGGCGTAGCTCCGCTACGATGGGATTCCGACATCGAGGCCAACGCTGTTGCCACTGCCAACCTGTGCCTCACCAAACACTCCGCTACAGACTCTAGACGATTTGTAAGCGAGGCCTGCGGAGGCGGGTCATGTTTGCACGGAGAGAACCTGGGATGGCGGCGTGGAGGCCGACAAGACGACCAGAATTGGGAGAAGTGGCAAGAGATGTTTAACTCGGAACGGGACCGCTACGATTGCGTTAGAAATACTTCCTTTGAGGGGAAGTCATACGGGCATTGGCAACAGAATGTCTGGACCAACACCACGCATGTTGGTTGTGCCTTGAACTGTGACTGCCGGGAGATTAGCTGGTGGGACTGTTTTTACGTCTGTCAGTACGGTAGGGCAGGTAATGTTGTTGGGGTGCGGCCGTTTCCCTTTGAACGATGTGCAGATCACCCTCGAGAACCACCCACTACCACTACGACCACGACGACAACTACAACTGTCAACGTCGCTGCGAAATGCGATCGAACTCCATATCTTGATTTCAGAGGTCATAAAGTCTCCTGGGAGGAGATTCCAAGCTGGAGGGAATGGTGTGATCAAGTCATTGCAGTTCGAACGTGCCAGGAGGCCTATGACTACTCAATGAAGAGTGTGGCTCATGATTGTGGAATCGTGCTGGGCGGGTCGACAACAACTACGAGACCCACAACTAGACCCACAACTACGACTACGAGACCCACAACTACGACGACTTCCACAACAACTACTACGAGACCCACAACTACGACGACCACAACTACGACGACTACCACAACAACTACTACGAGACCCACAACTACGACGACCACAACTACGTCGAGACCCACGACTACGACGAGAACCACAACAACTACAACTGCCACAACCGCCGTACCATATACGACCACAAGGACGAGTTCATCGACCAGCACGACGAGCTCCGAGCCTGTCCCCCACTGTGCTAGAAGACACGACATCCGCATCCAGGGCCATTCGGTGGACTGGAATATGGTCCCAGACTGGGCGAGATGGTGCGATCTGGTTGAGGAAGTGCAGGGATCATGTGAAGCTGCTAGAAAGTACGGCATGAAGACTGCCGAGGCTGATTGTGGAATGGATTCAGATGTGGATCCGACACCTGCCATTGAAACAACCTCTGTAACCATTGCTAGCACCGCCAGTACGACTTCATCGGCCAGCAAGACGAGCTCCGAGCCTGTCCCCCACTGTGCTAGAAGACACGACATCCGCATCCAGGGCCATTCGGTGGACTGGAATATGGTCCCAGACTGGGCGAGATGGTGCGATCTGGTTGAGGAAGTGCAGGGATCATGTGAAGCTGCTAGAAAGTACGGCATGAAGACTGCCGAGGCTGATTGTGGAATGGATTCAGATGTGAATCCGACACCTGCCATTGAAAGCGTTACCCTTCCCACTAAGCCTCGCTGCGCTACTCGTGGTAACCTGCTAGTTGACGGGAGCGTCCTTGAGTGGCACAACGCCTCTGATTGGGCCAGCTGGTGTGACAGCGTTGAGGAAGAGCAGGGGTCATGCGAAGCTGCCAGAAGCTTTGCAATGTCCGTAGCAAATGCTGACTGTGGCATTGGCGAGGAGGCCGTCGATACTGGAGTTCTCACCTGCCATCAAAAGGACGCTGTTATTCTGGAGTCCACCATCAAGTACTGGGATGATGTCCCTGAGTGGCGTCGCTGGTGTGACGAGCTGATAGGCTCGCACTCGAGTTGCGAAGCCGCGCTACAGACAGCACAAGCGTCGGCCCACTGTGACTGTGGCATTGTACTGTGACTGTCTTTCTTGGCGTGATTGTCAGATTTTTCATGTTGATTATTACCATTCGTATCGGAAGTTCACCTTTGCGTCCTTGCCGTATCACATGTGACTTTGGTTCGCGTCATTCAACATTGTCACTTTCATCTTCAAAGGTAGGAGGCGGAGGCTGATGAGCTGCGTGCTGGTTGGTTGAGAAGTTAGAGATGTTCTGCATGAGTTGCAGGAACAAATCTTGTCCTTCGGGCATGCCTTCCTCACGGGACGCGCCCTCTTCTCCAATAAGATTGGCTATGAATTCGTCCATCCGTCTGGCTGTGTGGGTAGGGGCACATGGACTCACTTATCGACTGTGCGTGATTGTAGTGAATCTCCGAAGGGAATGGTTGTGCTGCTGATAGGCGAGTGTGGCTGCTCCTTACCTGGAGATTCCAAAGCCACTATCCGGTTCGAGTCTGCAGCGGCCACCTGAACATTGAAGACGGTTCTGCCCGCCTGGAAGCACATCTGATCTGCGTCAAGGAGCCGGTTGCAACCCACAATCGGGGTCCACGAAAAACGGCTTCTTCATGGATACCAGCGTTCCGAACTTCGACTGGTTATCACGTAGAAAGAACTCGCCGTCTTCGAAAGTGACAGTTGCATGCGTTCGGGAAATAGAGACATCAGGAATGCGGACCTCTGAATCGTGGCCTCGTCCAAGGCGGAGCACTTTTCGCTCACTCATAGGACATACGTAGGTGCCTCCAGAATGTGTCTGACCAACAACGTTCTCCAACAGAATGAAAGGAGGCGTCAAGAGGGGCACCCGAGCGATGGACAACCGGTCTGTCCCCACTGTCACGTGCGATGGATAAGTAGTCTTGCACAGTTCGCAAGGGACCGACTTGTAGAAGAAGATGTCGTGGGTTCCTGTCTGGTTAGGCTCCTTCCAGGGACTCACTGAAATATTCAGCTGGCCAGACACCCAACGCCGAAGACAATCAACGTGGACGTACTTGATTGACCCCTTGCACGTACAAGGACAGATGAGTGGGTCCTCTCTGGTACTCCCCTCCAACAAACAGATGCGACATTGAATAGTTAGGGCCTCCTCCTCCGTTAGCACCGGCGATGACATCTCGCTCTCCTCAACAGAAAACTCGGGCATCTGAGGGTCGCCTTCCCGCACTAGCTGGCGTACGCGTAGCTTATATCGACCAAGCTTAATCAGGTCACCCTTCTGAAGACGGTACACGGAGCCTGGAATTTCGCGGACTATAAGCCACAACCTCTTAGGATTGAACGTCATCGACACTTGAGTCCGCTCTGCCGGCTGAATCACGTAACGGTCATCGTGTTCCCGGTACTTGATACCACAGAGCCAGTCGGACCTGTCAGGCAGCCGGAAGCTGTCTCCTGCAGCTACATGCACCAGCTCTTCGATTCGGTAGACCTTAGCGCTGCGGGGGACGTAGAACTTCTGAATCTTCATATGCTCAGCGTTGGCCTCGTAGTCAAAGAGGTCGTGGCTGTCTCGAGTCCACGTCCGCGAGAAAATCTCCAACGCAGCGCTTCCCCGCTGTTCTCGGCTTTCGGACACTACAGGACCGTCCGGAAATGGCCAGGACCGGAGCTGCTGTATGTCGTGATGCGCTTGGGGTTGCGGGGTGTCAGATGAGGGCAGGGGCGGGCCTATGTCAGGTCGATCTGGCTGCATTAATGCCAATTTTGTGCACTATTGACATTGCTCATGAGCGCAGCCTCGTGGGCCTACGAACGCGTAGCGGGCTCCAAAGGCAGCGTGTGGGGGGAAACTACAGATTGCAACAGCTTGAGGCATGTACCATATCTCACACCCTAGCAATTTCTGCTCGCATAGGGAATGGGGCCAGCCGCGACGCCGGCAGAGAACTTGTAACCTAACTAGGCCTACGTCGTTCAAAGTATCATCTCGCAACCGTAGAGAACTTGTAGACTGATTAAGCCAATGCCGTACAAAGTACCATCTCTTCATCACAGCTGACAGATTTGACGTGGGATATCCGATGAATGACTCATCATCCACGAAACGCGTATCTATTTTTCAGATTTATGAATCGTCCTGATGGCCACAAGTTCATTCTCCTCCATCTTTGAGGACGAGCCACAAGAGTCCGACTCCATGGTGAGAAAGCGCCCCCAGCAGGCAAGCTTAACATGTATGTACGTAGCCACGTCGCTTGACGGTGCAGATGAGCAACTGCTCCCTGCGGCCTTCAGGCACCTCGAGCGGGACCTGGGATTCTCACCTACGGTACTAGGCACATTGACGGTGGCTCAATCCTTCACGGTGGGCTTCTTCTCTCCGGTGTGGGGAGTGTTGGCTGACCGTTACTCTGAGAAGTCGATAATGGTGACTGGGTGCCTGTGCTGGGGGGTCGCGACAATTGGATTGGCTGCTGCCTCTAGGGTTTGGACGATTCTTGTTCTGAGAGCGATCAACGGTCTGTTTCTCGGTTCGGTGGGCCCCGTGGCTCAGTCCATAATCTCCTCGCAAGTTCCTAGTGACCAACGTGCGTTCGCCTTTGGCCTTGTACAGTGCTCGGCAGCCTCTGGTCGTATCATAGCGAACTTTGCGACTACTGCCTTCGGTGGCGCTCAATGGAGCTTTATGCTGTCAAACGTTGCTTTTGCTGTACAAGGTTGGAGACTTGCCTTTGCCGCGGTAGGCGTCAGCAGCCTCCTCTTGGGAATCTACGTCAGCTGTCGCATGCCTGAGTTCCAGAAGCCTGCTCGGAACCAAGTGGAGACCGGTGACCGCGGTTCCACGCCAGTGGTGGCAGAGGAAGAGCGTACATCCTGGAGACAGTTCTTTGGAGACGTGTGGCACCAGTCGATGAGGGTGCCGTCCACTGCGCTGGTTCTCCTGGAGGGTCTCATCGGGGTTGTACCTTGGGGAGCGTTCACGTTCCTCACTATGTTCTTCCAGTACTTAGGTGTAGAAGACATCGAAGCGGCATTCATGTCCGCATCGATGCTTTTTGGGACGTTGCTTGCCGGTCCTATCGGTGGAATCCTTGGGGACTATCTCCATCGGGTTTTCCCCAACCACGGGCGTCCATTCGCTGGGCAAATAGCGCTGCTTGTTAGGATTCCGCTTGTTTTTCTTCTGTTCTGGGAAGCTGAATCTCGTGGGAAGTGGGTCTTGTCGGGACTGGCGTTCCTTGTAGGTCTGGCAAGTTTCGCAGGCATCTGCGTCACCAGACCGGTGCTGTCAGAAGTCGCAATGCCCGCCCATAGAGCCACCGTTTTCTCCATCGTCAGCGGTCTGGAAAGCTTGAGCGCATCTTTCTTCGGAGCTCCTATAGTCGGTTGGCTGGCCGAGATGTACTTTGACTACATTCCTACAGATCTGGTGAGCCTCCCCTAGCCTTCTGACGCAGGATGTCAGGGAAATGCCGCATTACGTCCGAGCTAACAACGCCAAGGCACTAAGCCATTCCCTAATCCTGTGCACGAGTGAGTATCAGCGTCGTTTATAACAGCAATTCCCTGGTTCGTGTCATTCCTCATCTTTACTGCCCTGCACATCACATACCCTCGCGACAGGCTTTCTCAGATGCAGCGTCTGTCCATCGCATGAGTTGTTTGACTTGTTTGCCGCCGAATTTTTTTGATGCGTGTTATTAGACGCACTACCAAGCGATTCGGCGGTCACTACGTCTGGTCTCCGTACCATTCAATCTGCACTCAGCGACAGAAAGACGGCCTCTGCTGTGTTGGGCACTTTATCCTTGACTTAGGGCCTTCGATCGGACAGAAGGCGGCGTTGGCAGCGCTCTATCGGTTGATGAGTAGCAGCGACTCGCCGCTAAGCGCAGGCTTGACTCCTGCAGTACAAAATGTGACGCGTGAGGTAGCTTTTCGTTGTAATCCAGTAACAGAGATGTTTCGATTGAAACAATCTGGTCGCAGGGCGTTCAGCGCCAAAATTCCGTTGTCAAAGGCGCATCAACGAAAAGTGAGGTGCTCTAGAGTTCGTCTCTGGGACAATCCTGCGTTCGTTGACAAAATCCAACAGAGAGCTGCCGCGAAGGGAGCTGCGGTTCAGAAGAAGTGGGATGATCTCTGGCAGAAACGAGCGGAAGAGAAGGCGAGACAGGAAGAACCAATGCGCCTCGTTCAGGAAACTCGACACGCTTCGCGGTTGCAACCCAAGGTTGTATCCTCCCCTATGCAGAGTCTGTTCAAGGGTGCCGCTGTTAGGGAAGTGGGAGGAGTAACCGTGTATAAGGGTGGGGCCTGCCGCCGAGGCCTGTTCTCTGGCGAGGATTCACTCGTTCCGGTGCTAGTCGGCGAGGGGGAGGAGCTCACCGAGGAGGAGATGCATCTTTGGCTCTCAGACGATACGCTTCTCTACGTTCTGCGGCGAGATGCACCGGTGGCATGCGCGTTGGTGACGGAGTCCTCTTGCAAGGACGAGTGCTTCGGTAAGGCAGCGGATTCGGTGGCGTGGTACATATTCCATTTGGCCTCAGAAGAGATTGACGATGCGAGTACAGTTTTGAAGGCGGTGGAGAGCGATTGTCAGGTATCTGGAGCGAAGCCCTGCCTAGCCATTGTGGCTACAACGCCGAGGGAAGAGCCTCAGGACCTCTACGCTTCGTTGGGCTTCCAACAGACCTACTGGAGACGAATGAAGAGCCTGGCGTCTGATTTCACCTTTGACCAAGATGAGGTAGATCCCTGGATGAAACCGCTGACGGAACGGTGGCCAGCAGTGGAGTACGTCACCGGTGACGCGGTGTCGTTCGAGTTTGACAGAGCACCGGGAGGACGCGGCGTCGGCGTGGTCGTTGGCGTGGAGCCCAACAACTTGAAGTCGTTCAATGTGGCCTTCACGTGGCGAATGGGTCATCGGAAGTTCTCATTTGACTCTTTGGCCTTTCTAGACCTCCAGACCATCCGCCACTACAAGAAGTTTGAGTCGTTTCTGCAAGGAGTTCGTGAAGGTGACTTGTCGCTAGCTATGGCTCTGCATGACGCTCAGTGTCAATGTTGGAGACAGATCCGCAGACTAAGAACCAGCAGTTCGTGTGTGGACGTTCAACCGTCACTGAAACCCGATGAGCTGCCCAGTGAGACCTTTCAGAAGCTATTCGCCTGCAGTTCGGCGGTGTACGATGTCCCTAACCAAAGGTATCAGCTTCTTGACGGAGAGGTGCTAGAGTCGCTAGACGGACTGGAGTCTCGTGAAATTCCACATGCGGTGATGCTAGGCACCTCCGCTGCTGCTGCCTCGCGGCGCCAGCAACTAGATCTGCACTACATAAGGGTGCCTCCCCAGATGCTCGCGTCCTGGTTGCACCTGGAGGTGGATCTCGGTTCGCGCTTGGGGTTTGTTCTACCGCTTAGACCGAATCCATGGCCTGTGCTTCCGAGAGAGATGGTGGTTTTCCATGCACCCAACTACGCTCCATTGCTTGTGGTGGTTTTGGGGCCGCGGCTGTCGGCTCCAAAGGCCCCGAAGCCTCTGGAGGTCGTGTCTGTGGAGTGGGGCAACCATTGGAACGCTAAAGTGCAGTGGTTGTTTCCAGTGGCGAAGTATCCAGATCTTTGCCGAAAGTCAAGATCTATACATCCTGAATGCGAAATAGGAGGATGTAGTTTATCGAGTCTGATCGACCCTCCTTGTCCTGAGTTCTGAGCTGTTTGTAGTTTACAGTGACTAACATTTTAAAAATGTGCTCCTCAACTTGATGATGCCAGACCCAACAACGGTGGTTGTGACCACCACTATTGTCACAACCACCCACGTTTGGTTTTCTTCAACATTCTCCGGTAGTTTTCCCGCTGGGCCCAATGCAATTCGCACCGGAGAGTTTCGATCGTTAAGCATATCTGTCAAGCGACTGACCAGGACTGTCGCTTTCTTCGTCGTCAGGCCGACGAATCCCCAGGTAACCGACAACGTGTTGGCCTCCTTCCATGTAGCAGAGAGCAAGGCAAGCTGTTCCAGTCGTAGGCCAAATTCACGGCTCACTTCCGCCAACGCTGCAGAAATAGCCTGCGCCGCCTCTGCCGTGCTCCGGTTAGGCACGTCAAAGCGGAAATTCACCTGTGGCAAGTTTGGGTTAAAAGGTGGTGGCATCCTGAAGCCCTCTTTCGGGGTGCAGCCAACTCGGTAGGGCTCGCCCCCGTCACCGGGTATCAGCGAGTTCCCAGTGGCTGGATGACATATGAGGCCTTAAGTCACCGATAGCTTTCCATTCTCCGGATTCCGCACTGCTCTCGAGGTGGAACCCCGCGCAGGAACCATCATACTCCACTTCAGTGATGAATGCTAGCTTCATGGTTTGCTTCGCCAAGGAAGAGACAGCGTCAAAAAGCCGAAGTCGTGAGTGGACGTCGTTGAAGTCAAAGGGGCCTTCCAAATGCAGCGGTTGCACTCGAACCGCCATCGCCGTAAGGGCGAAAACCGACAGAAAGCGCCACATTAAGCCCACCACCAGTAGATTTTAACATAACAAGTCTAATTCCGCGACTAAACGTCGTTGAACCGTCGCTTCCATTTGGAAGTGTATACGCTTCGCGACATCCAAGCTGCGACGCCGGTCTTAAAGCGCTCGCGGGCGACATCGTCGAGGAAGGTAAGTACATGGAACATCCTCTCTGGTTCCGCGATCGGATCTGAAGACGTGTCGGAGTCGTCGTAGTCCGGCTCGAACGATTCCTCGAGGGACTCGTCAGATATGTTGCCACTGCTTTCTTTGGATTCCTCCTCTGCCGTGGGCTGGAAGCCCAAGGATACTTCGGCGCGGGAAGACGCCGCCTCAAATGTGACGTCCCGTAGCTGGGTGAGCTTTTCGTGGACCAGGACTGTGAGAAACGATTCCTTGGCCTCGGTCAGCTTGCGCTTGAACTCCTGCTCCGCAACCCCGTAGATGATGGGTCCTACCCAAATGGGCAGCTCCTCCACGATGTTCGCTGCCCGAGTTAATTCCACAGGCTTAGTGGCTTGCTCATGCACGAAAACGAAGTTTGCCAACCCTTCGCCTTCTGCTACGTCGGCATCCTCCAAGCCCGCACAAGGAGTGTGGTCTGCTTGGTACCAACTCACAGCTATGTTATCTGTGAAACTCAGACCTGCCGGATACCATGCCAACCAATCGACGCGAAAAATGCAGAAGTCGGGGCCACTAAGGACCACCAACACAGTCTCTCCCTCGTACTTCGCCAGTAATGCCGCACGGATCAGGTAGACGTTGAGAACCTCCCGAAGACAGTACATTATGACGCTGTCCTTCAAACAGTCGACGATTGCGTTGCCCAGACTGAACGCAAGGTCACGGCATAGCATTCCGAATTCGTTAACGGCATTGACGCGCTCGAAGCACAGGATATGGCTATCGCCTGAGAGGCAGCATATAGCCAAGTAGTTCGCGTGGAACCCCCAATAGATCGTCTTCAGCTCCTTCCAGGCAACAAAGCAGAGCTCCTCTCCGACGTCCTGATAGTCTTCAGGGCTCATCAGCGTGGGTGCGTCGTGGTTCCGTCTGAGTCTGATTCCGCCGAGAGACCCACACTTTTGCTGGCTTGTCCAGGACAGTCAGACCTTCAGAGCTCAATACCACCAACGCATGGACCTCGGAACCTTCGAACATCCACTCCACCACCTCAGTCATCACAACTCTCTCGGCCACTTCTTTCTCAGCCGCCACTAGAACCTCGCGGTTGGTGGTCAGATCCTGCATCTGAATGGCCTGGAAGAATTCGAAGAGAAACGACCTTCGCAGTGGGAACTGCTTGACAACTTCGTTCTCGATGATTGACCTTGTGACGGGCAGTCTGAAAAAGGAACATGTCGAGGAGAGGACAGCCAGAGCCCTGCAGGCCGATTCTCGAAGGTCCTCACGTAGGGTGCTTGAGGACTGATGGAGGTGTCCAGTGAATCTGCCGCTTGTGCCGCCAGCATCCACCTTCAGAGTGAAGATTATCACCGAAACCAGCGCGTTGATCGTGCTGCGGTCCACGAACACGTTCAAACACGACTCCACGCACCACTGCTGCACCTCCTGGTAGATTGAGAACTTGATCTGAGGGGTCTGTTGGATAACGATGGCAAATAACCGGACTAGCTCCGCAATGAACCGCATCTCGTCGACTGTGAGATCGGAGCCACGCTCTACGACCACGGCGGCTCCTGCTAGAACCGGCCGTAAGTACTGTGTCACCACCCGGTACTGTATTATCCAGTCCATAGACAGGGTGAGGGTTCCAGGCTCAGGGCGCAATGCAGTGGATAGTAACCTGCAAATCTTCGCTCCCACGTTGCAGCTTAGCAGCGACACGTCCGAGGACACCAGCAGCCGGCAGAGGAGACCCACCACCGTCTCGGTAGAGACGGCTTGGCGGTACTCGCGGGCAACATCAGCATCCGGCTGATAAAGTATGGCAACGTAGAATATTGTGAGAGCGGACGTCAGGACGAACTCCGGACGCAAATGCTGGAGCCGGTGATTCAGCCAGATTTCCTCCGTGAAGGCGGAGAACCTGTAGAGGAGGTCGTGAGGACGGTTCACACGGCTTATCTCTATGTCTTTGTTGTGCATCTGAGCGGCTTGGTGATTCATCCAGTACCCGTCGTAGTTTCCTCTCTGTTGGCTTCCCGGAGGTGCCTGAGGTTGGTCGAAGAACAGATCCAGGGATTCGTTGTCGACATGCAGCTCATCAGCAAATACCTGGGCCCCCTGTGCTATCTTCAGTTCAACGTCCTCCTTGTGTCCTTTCAGCCAGCCCGCCCACATCTTGAGCGCAGGCACGTTTACACCAGTTCGGGACGAAATCAAAGAAGACAGAATGGAGACCAGCGTGTCGGAGAGTTTGAACACGAGGCTGGCAGCAAGCTGGTCCGTTTGGTCCGCGGCCTCCTCCTGGGACAGCAGGAGATTGGCATCTGCCAGTTGGCTGTCGTTCCACATCGCCTGCACTTGCTGGCACCGCAGCTGGATGCCCGAGATATGCGCGTAAAGCTTAACGATCATGTCCGTCCGTCTGTAGGAGTCCTCGGGACGTCCGGAGAAAATGTGGCCAAGCCGAACCAGTAACCGGAATACAACAGTTGACTGCGGGTTGTGCATGTTTCGCAGCAACTTCGTCATCATGGCGGCGTTTCGTCCAGTCCACGCCTGCTCGAAGAAGGAGTCCTCCCAGATGTCGGTGGCTTTGTACTCGCAGGACAAGCAATCGGCGAAAATTCCGAGGGTCTGCCGGTTCTGGAGGATGTGATGGAAATTGGCGCGCATCTCGTAAAAGAGGATGCGGATGTTGAAGAAGAGAGACGGTAGAGGGAGATCGGTCAGATTCCGAATCTTGGCCTGGAAGAAGGACACCCCAAACTCAAGGATCCTCATCAAAAACGACTGCAGGGTCTCCCCGCTGGTCAACGAATCGATTAGCTTCTTGATCTTCGGATTAAATGCACGCTCATTATACGCGACCACGAGCCGAGTCACCAGGGTCACACAGGAGGACAGCAGGTGCAGCCTCACGGACGTGGTAGCATCTCTGAGTGCACCCGCCATCCGAGTTAAGACAGCCACTGCATCCTCACTCCAGGACTCGAGATCCGAAACTTCCAGCAAACGCATGACCTCTCGCAGAAGATCCTCGTTAGGGTGATGAAGCCAGTTGAACAGCAGCGGTACCAGCCTACCTTTTTCCTCCGCTATGTCTATCGAGTGCTGCAGGTCAATGTTGATGTTCGACCGGAAGAGCACTCGTCGAATGCATCGCACTGCACATTCCACCACCTTGTAGACGACTGGGGCGTGTAGCACGGCCACGTCGTCCTTGCCAGAGTGCCCACCCCAGCCAATGGTGGTGTGGGCCGCTTGCTGATTCTCAGCGCTGAAGAGCGCCAGCAGTTGGTTGCTATTCTGGTCCACGTAGTCCACCAGTGGCTTCATGCTCTTGAAGTATTGCCCTAGGTAGCTCCAATGCGCCCGTGATAGCTCGTCGTGACGAAGAATAGTGTCTAAACCTTTCAGAGCGTAGACCAGCGAGGCACCGCTGGCGCACGGCTTCTCCTTCAGAATCACTAGTACAATGTCCACCATAAAAGCCGTGTCAACCATGCGGGTCAGATTCTCCTTGCTCGCGCCCTCCGCTATGCCCATGATCGCGCATAGGAGGCTGGATGTCAGAATCTTGTCTTGGGTGTCTAGCAGGTGGGTAGGAGAACGCAGCAGTTCCCTCAGCTCTGGGAAGAGCACTGCGATGTGCAAATCCCGCTGGCGTGTGATCTCGTGTGCGATCTGTGGTGAGTGGGGGGCCATGTTCCCCAACGTCTGGAGGATCATTATGAACAAGATCTCAACCTGTTGATGACCAGGATGGTCAAACCTGAACTCAGACAGCTCAGTCAGCGTTTTCGCGAGTGAAACATGAACTCTGAGCGCAATTAGGTCCGAGACAGCTTTGGGATTCTGGTAGCACAGGAGCGACACCGTTTTAAGCAAAGGTATATGAGTGGGGGTCTGGCGCGCCCACTGGGCCAATACACTGCTGACGGACAGCAAGGCCTTCGAAAGCAAAGTTGAGCCCCGAAACTGCCGGAGACCGTTCAACAGAAGCTGGACGTGTGGCGTGTTGAAGTCCACAGGCACTCGGGTATCCCCACGCATCTCCGTGCAGATCTTTGGGAGAATACCGGAAAGAGGAGGAAAAACGCGCTCGGCGTGCAAAGGAGCCACGGAAAGAAGACTGTGCAACACGGCGAACACTTCAGTAATTAACTCGTCCCAGGGAATGATAAGCAGGCGAACGAGCATGCTCGCAATCAACCCTAGGTGGCTGGCAGCCCATCCACTCACCTTGACACATCAGATCGTCCACGTAGAGGTACACTGCCTCCCTCAATCCGCCGATGTCGCTAGGGTCTGTGTCCTTGGTCATCAGCGACAGGCGGACGTCTTGGCTGAGTGTTTCCATATAGTCCAGTGCAATGTGAATGCGCTGGATGCACTCAACTGACCGCTGAGCACCGCCGTGCTTGAGGGTGTCCAGCACGATCCTCTTGAACCCACCGGAAAACTCCACATCCAACGAAGCGTGTCTGCGTCTTCCGCCCGCCAGGCTCCCACGGCGCAACCGACATGTCAGCCCTCAAGAAACTCTGTTCGAACATAGTCTGCAGCCTATCAGGGTCTGGAACCCAAACGCCTTCATTTGGAGGCACTGCACTGGGTTCGGCCGCAAGGACCGCGTCCCGGAGCTCTTCAGAAATGTTTATGCCGTCTATCTGGAAGAGCGAGGGATGGCACCGCAGTAGAGAGGTCCAGGTCATGTCGGTGAAGCCAGCGATGACGTTTTTGATTAGGAACACGTTGAGTTGGACTCCGGTGCCATAGAGGTAGTCGAGTTGTTGGCACATTTGCAGTGGTTCCAAGTCTGAGAAAGGGTTTCCGCTAACGTCGAGGGTGGTTAGCGCCGTCAAAAACCCCAGAGAGTCGAGGTCCGCGTGGTTTAGGTGGTTCTCTGACACATCCAGGTACTCCAGTCCATCACACTGGGTGACGTCTGGAATCCGCGTCAGTAGGTTACGCTGCATTTCCAGATGGCGCAGCTTGGGGAACGAAATCTCCAGTGCTCCGAATAATAGATTCTGGCCCACTTTGAATGCCTCTAGACATGAGAAGCGGATGGCTGCATCTCCTGTGCACAGCATGCTAACGTCGATCAGTTTGTTGTTTGTCAGGTCCAGGCTCTTCAGCCGTCCGAGATCTATCGTTTCCAGACAAGCGATATCCTGAAGCCCCCAGCCTACAAACTGAAGAATCGTTGGTCGTTTGCCCGTTCCGAGGCAGTCCTCGATCAGCAAGGCGCGACGACGCGTCTGCGGAGGCTGGACTCTGCCTGTCTGGTCTTTCGTTCGAGAGGTAGTCTCCCTCAAGGTCTGCTTCGTGGACTCCTTTGGAGAGCGCTCCTGAAGCTCCTCCTCCGATGCCTCCACGTGATGCAATGGCTGCGAAGATTGTTCCACACTCATGCAAAAGATTGCAAATTACACCGGCACTCAAGTGGCGCCGAACATAGAACCTAATGCTGAGTATACGTTGCTCTGTGACGGCACTCGGTCCATGTACACGAGAGGACTGAGTATGGCGCTCTTGTTCGTCTCCACGATGTGCCCATTCGAGAGCATCTCAGCCAGAATCATGTGCACCTTCTCGATGTTGAACATAATATCCAGCTCGCAGACATTCTCAAAGTATTTGTCCATAGTCTCTACGAAGAGGTGAACGAACTCCAGCAGGCCCAGCTCGTTCTGTGTGTAACCAACCAGGAACCCACCACATCCTGGGTGTCCCGAGTGCCGACGATGAAGTATAGCGACGCGTACCGGCGGTACACGACTTTGTGCTCTCTGATCTCAAGGAAGTTGCACTCGTCCTCGCCACGCCCCAAGCAGCGTCGGATAAGCTCAGCCTCCAGTAAGGTTTTATCGGAGCTGACTAGAGGTTTGAAGTACCGAGAGAGCCTCGTTTGCCCTTGCTTGTTGACCATCAACACAAACTCGATGGGTGGCTGCATCGGAAAACTCGTGCAATTTCGTGCATGCTATCAGACGAGTTCCAACAGCGGTTGGCCCAGCTGATTGCTGAAGACAAGGTCCCGGACCCCGAGGCCCAGATCTGGGACCTGAAGCCATCAGAGGACACTGTAGGTCCCCTACAGATGTGCTGACTCAGATGTCTCATATGCTGCCGCAAGCTGCAGAGATCAAGCTACTCGACAGAGAGATGCACCGAGTAGGAGACATGCGGGAGCTCGATCTGAAGAAGGGTCTCGGAGCTGCTGTCCCACATGTGGACTGGCGAGCGCGACTACATTACCTGCGTCAGGAGATCGCACTAACAAAAGCCATGCTGGAGTCAGAAGCCCAGTCGGTTGCCTTGCAAGATTTAAGAGCTGCTGTCTCCCCAGTTGAGACTCCATCCAATCTATGGCGCCTGCAGACTGACCTCTCGACACTCGACAACGTTGTCCTCGCAGCCGCGTCAGCGAAGCTTCGGGAAGTGGAGGAAGGCATCACAGACGACGGACTCAACCTGCGAGAGCTGAATCGCCTGACTAAGCAGTTGAGCAGGCTTGAAGGGCTGGAGGCGCTAGAAGCCCAGTTCAAGAGCTTAACTAGCAAGCCCACAGAGTCCCCACTAACTCAAACCACCTCTCTGGAGGATTTCGACTCTGAGGAGGAGGTTTCTGGCCTGTGGAAGAGCATACAAGCAGCCGACGTAGATTCTCGCACTCGCATCGTCCACTCAACTCTGCAAGCTCTGCCCAGCCTGGCGAAAGACGCCGAAGCCAGCCTGAATGTGCTCGCGGCTCTACAGCGGGCAGGCGAATCTGTAGATGAGGTGCGGACTGTGCTTGGCAAATTACTCCCTTAAATCCCTATTTCGCGATGTCCCTTGCCCGTGAGCTCGCTGAGCAGGACCCAGCCATCGTCGAGTTCCTATCCGACGTGGAGGAGGAGGAGATTGAAAGGCGTATTGTGGAGCGGATCACTGTGAATGAGGCTTCCGTTTTGAGCCTCGATGACACGTTGATTGTCTCCAACTTCCCCGTCGCTTCGGCTGACAAAGCCGCCAAGATGTTGGCCTTCGTTAAGCAGGTTCTCAACAAGGCGCTCGCGGGTCACGTCGCGACGACGTATGATGTGCAGATGCCGCTAGAAACGGATGGTTCTTCCCTCGGATTCGCCGTAGTTCGTTTCGAAAGCGTGTCGCAGGCAGCCCTTGCTAAGATCTGCGTTGATGGTTTCAAGGTGCTCCGCACAAACCTCGTGGCAGTGTTGGGCTCGGAGTTCGAGGCGTGCGTGCACGTCGATGAGACTGTCCGTGTGCCGGAGGTTTACATGAACGAGAAGTCTACAGAGTGGTACACCGATCACGTCGGCCATGAGCAGCTGTTTGTTGTGCACGGTAATACGGCTTCCATCTTCTGGGTCGACACGATCAGGCGGTTGCAAGAGTTCCAGGACAAGCAAAAAAAGGTCAGAGGGGCTTTCTGGTCACCTAAGGGAACCTATTTCTGCACCATGCATCGGCCAGGGTTGGCTCTGTGGACGAGCAACACGCTGGAGGACCGGCGGAAGCTAGAGCATTTCGACGTCATCGCCGCCGAGTTCTCGCCTAACGAGGAGTTTGCGGTATCGTGGAACTCGAAGACTCTCTTCGTTTGGAACATTTTCACCTCGGAGGTTATCCGTACGCTGACAACTCCGAAGTCGTCCGTTAACAACGACCAGAACTGGCCTTTTGTGGCGTGGTCTGGCAGGGGCGACCAGCTTGCCATAAAGTCTGAGTTGGGGGTTGTAGTCTACAACCTTCCAGCGTTCGAAATGCTACAGACGGAGTCGGGAGAACCATACATCGTCGAAAAGCATGACGTGCCCGTGCTCTTTTCCTTTGCTCCTAAGGCAGGTCTTTTGGCCGTGTTCTACATGCCGGTTAAGGGTCTACCGGCGCGTTTACGACTGGTAGACACGATTCGTTGCAGAGAAGTGGCAACCAAGACCTTCTACCTGGGGGTTAAGGATGTGGAGGTGGTATGGCAGAGCGAGGGCGACTACTTGGCACTCAACATCACACGTGAGAAAAACGCCAAAGGGAAGAAGAAGCCCATCCACAATCAACTAGAAATAGTGCGCATCTGTGAAAAAGGCTGCCCTGTGGACTCGCTGGCCTTCGAGGAGATTGCCGAGGTTAAACAAGTGGCGTGGGAGCCCCGCAGCTCACGGTTCGCTGTCGTCCTCCCGAAAAGCATCAACTTCTATGCCCTCAGCAAGCGCTGCGAGACTAAGGTTATTCAACAACTGGTCTCACACGATATGGACGCTTTGGGGCCCAACTACAATCAGGTCTCATGGTCGCCTCATGGTCGATTTCTAGTTCTCTATGTATCAGGTAAGAAAGGGACGGTCAGCGGGATGAATCTGTATATTTACTGACGATCGAATGATCTCAATGACTCCTCTGAGAGCGAAGTTTACAATGAGCATCCATTAATATTTTCCAGACAAGGGCGAAGGTGATCTCCTTTTTGGTCGTCTCGATGCCACAAGTCTCCACATCAGCCATCAAGACAGACATGGTGACCTTAACTGTCTGCAGTGGGACCCCAGTGGACGGTTTGTGGCGACGGCCACAAAGGTTGGCTACTCAGCTCAAGATATTGACACCATGGTGACTACTAGTCTCTTTGTGTGGACGTTCCAGGGCCGCCTTCTGGAGTCGCGAAAGTTCGAGTGCATTCGGGACGTACACTGGCGCCCTCACCCAGACCTCCTCGTCACCGAAGCGGACAAGCAGAGCGTCCTGGAGAACTTGGATGCGGTAGCCCAGCGGTTCGAGAAACAAGACCAGGTCTCGTTGCTCTCGACCATGGCCGCCAATAGCACCGACACCCAAGCTGCTGAACAGAGCTTTCAGAAGTTGCTGGACAAATGCGTATCCTATGTGGAGTCCCACCCATTGTACGAGGAGTGGGAGACGGCTTGGGACACACTTCAAGAAGCACGAGATTATACTCTAGAGTTGGCACCATACGAGAAGTTGGCTGACGCCAAGAAATCCGTCGCTGTCTGACCAAAAAACTTCCCATTCGCCTGCAGGTAGACACCGAGGTAATTTACAGTGCTTATGACGCGTCGCCGCCCACTGCAGCAATCGGTCTCCGTCTTGGGATTGGAACAGGTAGAGATCCTAACTTCCAGCTCCCAGCCGCAGGCCGGGTAGGCTCCGGCTCATCGGAGCCAGTGCAGGCCAGCACAGACACTGCCACCTCCGCGACGTCGCTCAGCCGCCCCCGCTTCGGCAGTGACTGCAAGGTACGGTCTGCCTTCCGCTTGGGACGTCCACCTTCCACAGCCACCTTTGGTGTCTCTGGGGAATCAGGAGGGCGGAGAACGTTGGCTAGCATCAGGCGCAGATCGCTCTCATGTTGTAAAATCGTGCCGAGCCTCCACTCAACAGCCGTTTCCTGGGTGGAGGGGGGCCAAGGCACGAGCTCAGCCTCGCTCTCAGATAGCTCGTTTTCGACGTCGCTGCTGGCCACTGAGAAGTTGTGTGGACTTTCAGGACCCGTATCAGTGCTGGGTGTCACGTCACCAGCGTCGCAGGATCCGAACTCGGCTGCTTGTGGTACGTTCCACAATGGCAGGCAAACGTCCTCGATGACAGTGGGGGTATGCGACTCAAAACAGGCAAGCTGGTCCGAGACCTGAAAGATGCCACACTCAGGGGTCGCGAAGGCTACAGCGTCTCCGATATGGAAGTGCTGCAAGCATAGCGATGACCCCGAGGCGGGGACTGCATACGCATATCTCCTGAGAGGCTGCGCTAATCCAGCCAACAGGACTTGGTGGTCACCAGTGGCCAGGGGAGAGCGGCATGCGAGTCTGGGGTCTCTAGGGCGGGCTCGGCTCTTTACCAGCTCATCCAACGTGTGCACTGGAGACGTCCACGAGAAAAGAGAGCGTTTCTTCCCCTCAGTCTTGTCGATTTCGGTCTCCCAATTGTACGGTGGAGTGGGTAAAGTGGTGCATGCCTGCTGCGGCGGTGCGACGGGATAACTGAATGGTAGTCATTTTGGGAACCTCACGTGTACTGCTGCACCGGCTCCTCCGCCGTGGGGACAGTGGCTTCCTTTCGTCTCCGGCTCTACGTGTCAGCCCTTCCACGATCCCACCTTTCTAGACGTATTGGGAGCCGTTGGCATCGAAAAGTCGCTGGGTAGCCGCCCCATTGCGTTTATGTGGTGGTATGCACGCCGAGCTCGTGACCATGCATCCTCCTCTCCGTACTTGTTAAAAGAGTAGGACTTCTGGTGGCGAGTGTTGACCAGCTGAGGATTCTTACACAGCCGGATTCGGTAAACAACTCTGACTTCCTGCTTGTTCACGGGTTTGTATACCTGAACAGCCAAAGCAGTTACCGACGAGAATATCTCCCACTGAGAATTGCCATCAGCATCAGTTTCTTGAAGCTTCCGTTTCCCCCCTCTTCCCTTTGGGGACAACAGCATCGTCTCGCCGTCTGGTGGCCCCACACAATGGTTGGGACCCAGCACGGGCTGGCTCCCAACTATTGGCGAGCACAACTCGATCGGCCCTGAGGCCAGTAATCCATTAGAGCTGGAATCGAATATGGTTCCATGCATGTCCGCAATATTTATAATATTTTATCAATGTGACTCTAGTTGAGTCAGAAGCGAGCACTTGGAGGTAGACTGACATGACTCTCTGACGGGGTTAACCATACTCTGTGTGACTGATATGTGGACATTCCTCTTGACACTGGCTGTGGCCTTCTCCGACGACTTTGCTGAACGAATGGCCATTCTCATTGAAGGTGTGGACAACTAGACACTATCCCTAGAATCAGCGAGGCGAGTTGTTGAGCATGTAGAGCGGCAGCTGAAGTCAAACGCTGCCTGGCAGGAGCGGTTCATAACTTGCCTGGCTCCCCGTCTTTGTCAGGTCTACCGAAAGGGAATCTTCGCTTTCGGGGAAAACGAGTGCGTGTCTGAAAGTCTGCGTTTGCCAACTAAAGGCTCCAAGGAGTCTGCCATGAAGCGAGAAGCGAAGTTGATGTTCCCAGAGTTGGTAGATCTTTGCGGCGCACCGTCCTTGCAAACGGCTAGCGTCGGTATGCAGTCCCTACAGAGAGGGGACCAGAAGGTGTTCTCGTGAGGGAGATTACGTTTCTAACTAGAAATGACCTCACAGATGGCGTGTGGCCTCGCAAAATGATCATCAAACGGCTGCGTTACCTCCAACAGAGGAGCCGAAAGAAGAAAAGAACCCGACTCCCTTGGTCTTGATTACGATTTGCGACTTCGGAATGACTTACGGTGGCGTACCGTCTGTGTGGCGCTCATCCATCACCCACCACAACGACGAGGGGCAGAATGACAAAGCCTGCCAGTACGAGAAGACCTTGAACGTAGGAGTAGCGAGACCATTCATACACCATATTTTTGGACATTTTCCGAAGATGATGCAATTCCTCTATGGTGCTCATCCAACACCCACCTCAACGACGAGGGGCAGAATGACACAGCCTGCTAGAAGACCTTTGAACGCAGGAGTACAGACCATTCATACACCATATTTTTGGACATTTTCCGAAGATGGGTATGCAATTCCTCAGAGGTGCCGTGAGCCTGTTTAGTCGCTTACGCTCCGGTTCACGCGCAAAGTGTCGCGCTGAAGATGTTAACTCCGATGAAACCGTGCATGCTTTAAGCAACTTTCTTTCACGGAGCCGCGAATTCGAGTCCCACCAATCCAACGTATCACAAACTGTGTGGTATTCCAGCGATGACGTTGAACTCCTGTCGAGGCTGGAGGAGCGCGGCTATTCTGAGTGTGAGCGGCGACGGATGTTGAACCGCCTGACCGACATTCGAGAGTTGATGGTTTTCTCACCCGACGAGACTGAGAGGCGTAAGGCTGAAGTTGCCCGCCTCTTGGATCTGACGCTGTGGGTAATGGTGGCACTCTTTACGCAGTGAGGAAGTCGAAGCCCTTCTGTAGTTTACTTGTGTGCGCGTTTTTTATTAAGAATCAACTTTTGACTCATCTTTGCATTCCGCATGTCAAGCTTCAAGGATCTGCCAGAGCGGCCTCCACCGCTTCAAGCCATTCTGACGTGTTCACACGGAACGAAGTCGGTCTTTGATCAGCCCGCCACACAGCTTCCACTGTTATCTTCTCGAGGCGATGGTGTCTGTAGACAACCTCAAACGCCTCGTCGTCAATAGTCAGCGGTATCCCAAATAGCCCCTCATGGTGTTTCCTCAGAGAGTGGAGGCTTCTGGGGTCCTGTTCCAGAATCTGCTGTATGAGCTGCCGGCCTGCTTCATGTGGAGGTGATGTCCGCCACTCTACAGTGGTCTGTTCAGAGGTGACCCAACCCGGAGAGCTGCAGTTAGAGATATTATAGAATGGCTCATAGGGCTCCAACGTCAACACAGGCGTGCCGTCTATGATATCCAGACCTTCCAGGTTCAGGACGAGCTCGTCATCAGTCATCTCCACGCCGGTAAGCCGACCGATAGAGAGACCAGTAGCATTTGGCCTATGTGGAGATCGCGTGGCCAACGCGCCGTAGGTCGCACCATGAGCCTTGGGCGGTCTTATCTTGGCTCTGAGGCTGCCGTGGGGAACGGGAGAATGAGGATGGGTTTTGTTTAGATGAAAAAGGAAAACGACTACAACGTGGCCCGAATTCTCGACGGACCTCATTAAGCGATAGCGCTCATCGAAGCTGGCCCCGGACACGAACCGACTTGAGACGTTGGTGAGGCCGCCCTGGCGTGGAGTGCCCCATTTCTGCGTGAAGGGGGAGCGGATGAAGCCAATGACTGGCACTGTAGCCATTTCCTCATTTAAACGGAGGAGTTGATGGTGAATTCGCATCGAAGCGCCAGGGTCCTCCTTCATCCGAATCCAACTCCAATACCTCCGGCGACACACAGTCGCTGTCACTGTCGATGGTCATAACTGCAGGCTCGGAATCGGGGTCGGTGAGGTCTGTCTCGTCGCGGTCTTGGATCTCCTGCGAGACGCTCCAACTCCCGTCAGCGAGGACCAGGACCTCTGCCGCTCTGTCCGTCGCCTTCTCAAGAATGTTCCGAAAAAGACAATCTACACGCAAGTCCGCCGGTCGGACTACCAGGTGACACTCCGGACATTTCCACCGCTGGTTGAACGCCCGTGACTGGGCTGTCACGGTCAGATAGCTATCGAGGTCAAAGCACTGCATGTGGCGGCACTTATGACCACGAACAGGAGTCTGTATCCGGTTTAGGGTGATTGAACAGTTTAACCTCAGGTTCTCTCTGTCGTTGTTGACGACGCCGCAGTCCTCGGTGTCGGAGCCTAGCAGGTTTTCTCGTAGAATCTCAAGCGTGTCCTCTGGTGGAACCTCCGGAATCTTTCTCGCCAGCGACTCGCTCGTTTCACAGGTGCATAAACAAACCCCCACCAAGACAGATTCTTGTGATACCCCGGTTGCGATAAACTGTAGCTTGTTCAGCCCAGGCCGTAGGTACTGGGTAATGGGAATGGGGACATCACGCCTTTTACGGTCGATCTCAGGAGGTTCTATGCATTCGAGGAAGTCGTTGACCTGGATTCGGAGACTACGAGGCCATTCGCAGTGGTAGGGGTTCTGGTTGGTGAGTCCGATGCCACGGACGACAACTTCCTTGTTAAGTCTTCGAAATTGCTGTATGAGAGCTGCTCTTGTCTCTCACAGTGATGCCATCGAGTTGCAATGAAAACGCGCCTCTGGCCTCTCCTGTCGCTGTGGTCGCCCACCAAACAGCAACTAGTTCGTCTGTAGGCAGGAAAGGATCCAAGTCACGAAGCTGGCATTGTGGGCATCGGAACTCCACCTCCAGCGCCAACCCCAAGCATTCACGATGGTAGGACCTATCGCAAAAAGAGCAAACCTCCATGGGATAGTTGGAGGAGCCGTCATTCCTGCAGATGCATATGTCCACTCTTTGACGCTTGATTGGTGGGGGATCTAGAGGCGGCCGCTGAAGGACGGCTCTAGCTGGAGGCGGCGCGCCGTCTGTCTCCACCCGCTGCGCTATCCGTTCTATCAGCTCTGCCTTGCGTCCAGTGCCGCGCAGCCCCAGCTGTCCGCATAGAGCCTTCAACTCAGGCACTTTCAGTTTATGTAAGCTGTGTTGGCGTACGCAACCACTCACTTCCGGGAATCAAGACGGGTCCAGTCTAGAGGCTGGCTGCCCAGCATCGCTGCGTTGAATTCGGCATTTAGAACACCAAGGTACAAGCCAAAGCTGACAAGTTCTTCAGCAGGCTTGACCTGATATGGCTCTCAGTCACCAGGGCTAGCCGCTTGACAGGGTCAATTTTTCCAACTCGCTTGATCAGCAGTTGCTCTGGAGAGGACGTCAGCTCTTCCCCCACGTTTTCCTTGTACTTGGACGTCAGATCTTTGAGGCCGGCCATGAAGGCCTCGTCGTCCTGAGCCTGCGCCTTGAAGTCTCCGAGCTGCAGCTTGTCACACCACTTCGGTCTCCCGAGGTTGGTGAGCATGTGCTGCTCAGCATCGGACTTGCGGAAGTTGGTGTTGAGGCTGTAGTAGTGGCGGTTGAGGCCGTGCACCAGGGCAGTGATAGTTGGGGGGTTGAGATGGGCGAGGTTACTTGTTGTTTGGCGTGGCTCCTGGCCAGTCATAAGAAGATGCGGATTGATCAAACGAAAGCAGTCGATCACGACCTTGCCTTTCACAGACTGGATAGGGTCTACAACTACCCCAACTGCCCGACTGTTCAGCTGTTCAAATGATTGTTGCGTATTGACGTCCGTGCCGGAGAACCAGCAGCCAAACCCTGGATGACTATGGTACCAGCCAACGACCATCTCGGGTCGTCCGACTCGTCGTAGCATTTCGAGCATCTCGGCTTGGTAAGCGGGGTCCACAGCCTCGACAGACACGCTGTTACCGCTTTGGGGCATGCTGAACACGTCAACCACGCGAATGGCGTAGTCGTTGACGAATTCGCCCAGCATGAGTCCCATAACCTCCATGGGCACGCCAGCGCGTCCATGTTTGAGCATCTTCAAAAGTGCCAATCCTGACACGTAGACCTGTTCCGCCGTGTCAGCCAGCTGAAGCTCGTTGTCAGATAGACCAGCGAGACCATCCAAGATTCCTTGTAGCCCTCGAGGCATTGTCTTAATTAAAACTTTTCTAGGAGGGCCACGGAGCGCGCAACAATTCACACTGGAAGTCGTGAGGGCTCCGTGGCTGTCTAGGGTCGATACGTCGTCAATAACATCGTCGCATCGTCCCCACAGGGTCTAGACATTTCGCTTCGCTACCTTCATTTTTCAATGCTTTCGATTACACTCTTGCTTTCTTTAAGTTCAGGCAAACCTCTCGTGCTCAGCTGGAAGGAGGACTGCCTCTCGACGCTGAGCGGCGAAAAAGTCGATAAGGCCCTCTCGGGCGTCGTGGATGCTGTGACGAAACCGTCGGGTTCGGTGTTAGAACTTATGCGGACGGAACGAAGCGTCAAAAATCTGGACCACGACAAACTCAAGACCAAAGCCAAGGCTATCGCCGTCAAACTTGCTGGCAAACGACAGCAAGCCGGTCGCCGGCGCCTTTCCGCAAAGGAGGCGACGACTGCAGAGTCTCGAGACGGTCTTCTGGGCGCACTGATGGCCGCTACATCCGTGGCAGGACCATCCAGTGAGGATGCGGATTACATGGATAGCCTGGTAATGGACTTCGTACCGGAGAGCACTGGCAATCCGTTGCTCAAGGCTCTCACTGCGCACATTCCTTGTGTTCGTAGTGTGGAGGAGGCTCCTCAGTACTTTCTCAACAGAACTGTTGACCATGAATCTAGGGAAGTCAGCATGGAAGACGTCCCCTATGATTGGAGGACTGCTGCAGCTTCTTTCTCGGACCCTGAAGCGCCGATTCAGTGGTATATGGGAAGTAAAAATGGGCGGTCCCCGTGGAATATTGGCATGAACTGGCTTGGTGCCTGGAAGTATATGAAGGACCTGCCAACCCCCGACCCCATTGACGTCGTCGTGGTCGACAGCGAATGTGAGCCCATGGACAGCATTCGGTGGACTAATTACGACTGCGACACCGCTGGACTGGACGAGGACACTGATGGTCTTTTGGATAATTGCCGTGGCTGGGATTATGTCTACAATGACAATGGAACTGGTCTCACTGATAGCAGCCGCAGCTACCATGGCACCGGAGTTGCCGGTCTGATCGGCTCCATAAGCAACGATAGAGTCGGCCTTGTTGGAGCTTGCGAACACTGTCGAGTCCACTGCCTCAAAATTGGCACAGACGGCGGTCGTATGCTCTCCTCCGGCGCGATTTTTAAGGCTTACGACTACATTCTCGCCAACTCCGACAGATACAGAATATCTAACCACTCGTACGGGTCCTACACCTACAGCCAAGCTGAGTACGAAGCCGTCGATCGGCTCCGTCAATCGGGTCACCTCTTCGTTACCGCCAGTGGAAACGACGGCTGTGAGCTCGGCCACGATCGGAAATGCTTGGTGGATGGCATGTGGATTGCAGGTTCCTACCCAGCTATGTACGATATCGACACCATCATTTCTGTAGGGGGCACTGACTCCGCCGGGGAGGTGGCTTGGTTTTCTAACACGGGTGTGGGGGTATCGCATGTCTACGCTCCGGGAGAAGATATCGCCATGGCTTCCTACGGTCTGCCTGGTCAAGCTAGTGACGTCCGCTTCAAGAGTGGTACGTCCTTCTCTTCTCCTCTGGTGGCAGCCGCCATTGCCAACGCCTGGTCACTCTTCCCTGATTTCGAAGCTGTTCACATCCGGAAAGCCGTCATTGACTCTGCTCCGCTGCACAAAATACCGTCCAGCAGCGGCAACAGCGGAATTCTGAACGCGGAGTGGCTAATTAGAACTTTCCAAAGCGGCGGAATCGCTCCTACTCCAGACGATTTTAGCACCCCAAACAGCGCCAGTACGACGACGATTGTCGGCGTTGTGGCTTTTATTGCTTCCATTATTCTATAATAAGTGTATAAATTGCAAGATTTTGTGTTCACATAGTCCTATGAAATATGGTCCCATGACCCCACACAATCATTTGAGCTCAAGCCGTGGTACACCTCTTTAAATTAGTAATGTTCGCTCTGAGCCTAGCATTTATCACGACACTTGCCATCTCTGATAAGTCTGAGGCTTCTCGAGTCTTCCGTCAACAAGAGACTTCACGATTGGAGGCGCAGCACGCTTTAATCTCCCAGCTCGCGACGCCAAATCTGCAGCTGAAACGCCATCTCGGTGAGGGAAGTGCGATCTCCGGAGTGCTGAACGCTGCCTTGGCGGTTTCTAGCGTCGCCAATGCCATTGTCGCAGCTGGGGAGACGTTTAATGTGGACAGGAGGAAGCCTGACTACTGGGGAGCGAGACCTACTCGCTATCCAGCCACAAAGCCTGACTACTGGAGGGCCAAGCCAACTCGCTATCCAGCCACAAAGCCTGACTACTGGAGGGCCAAGCCGACTCGCTATCCGGCGGCGCAGCCCGATTACAGGAACTGGGTAAAGCAGTACTGATCGTCTGCAGCTGAAATGACGCCAGAGCTATTCTACCGACTATGTTTTTGTAAATTGCTCGATGAGCCGCATACGTGAATTGAGGTTCCTACCTCTATCTGACCCTTATCTGATCCCATTCCATGCGCCTGACTATTGATCAGGTGCCATTCACACAAAGAGGATGCTCAGATGCTCTGTAGCTCAGAGCGTTTGACGGTTAACCACAAGATCAAAGGTTCGATCCTGCCGGAGCCGGATTTTTCTTGAACGTATCGCCAAGCCACTTGAATTTATGATTGTGTGACCTTGCTCGATACAAACCCCACAGGTTATCTGACAACCTAATTAACCATCATCATTCAATGCGGTTGGCGAACGCGGCGTTACTTGTGGTGCTTGCATACGGTTCTGAAGAGGCGGTCCGTGTCCTCGACCTGCAGGAGCTGTCACGTAGGAGGGCTCGCAGCGCGCTGATCAAGCAGCTCCGATTTTCGGACCAAAGTGCGTTGAGAAAACTATACGACCCACCTATGGTGTCATCTTGGAACTCCGGCGAACTTGAACAGGGCTTGAAGAGTCACGACCGGCCAGTCATTGAGCCATACCGCTGGAGGAGTCCACCAAAACCCACTGGAGAGAAGCCCATCACTAGGCCCTACTACTGGAAGACCCAGACTACTCCAAAGCCAGTTGG
>NW_027151944.1:0-9819 GCF_019968955.1 Porospora cf. gigantea A | reverse complement strand
CGAAGATTAAGTTTAGGGCTCAAAAGAAGGACAGGAAGCTCCACAAGAGAAACAGCATTCCTGAACGCTGCCTCCACAAACTAGACGTCCTCCACGATCGATGGCAAGAGAAAGAGAAAGTCCGCGAAGAGCGGAAGGAACAAGGAATTCGACTAGAGCCGACCACGATTGAGAACACCAGAGTCGTAAACGACTCGGTTGTTGATGTTGATGACGAAGAGCTTGTAGGAGCGCAGGATGAGGACGAGTTCGCAGCTTTCTTTCGCGGAAATAAAGAACCGAAACTCATGATCACCACCATGAAGAAGCCTTCAGCCCGCGTTAGAGCCTTTCTCAAATGCATCCTGAAGGTGATACCGAACACCTTCTACTTCAAACGTCTAGGCTACAACATAAGTAGCATAGTGAGGTATGCTTCGAACTACGACTTCACAGGTCTCCTCGTGTTGCAGGAGAAGAGCGCACAGCCCATAGGGATTTACTGTTGTCACCTTCCGTACGGCCCAACTTTTTTTTACCGTCTCACCAACATGAAGCTGCCTCAGGAAATCCCTGGTACAGTTGACAGCACCGACAACAACCCCGAACTCATCTTCAACAACTTCGATTCTTGGTATGGCCAACGCTCGATGCGACAACTGACGTCATTGTTTCCAAGACAGCAACAACTGCAGTACCGACGATGCATTACGTTCCACAACATGCGTGACTACGTATTCTTTCGGCACCATCGCTACGATTTCAAAGACAATCTGGAGCGTGTCGCCATCAAGGAGATAGGCCCGAGGTTCACATTGAAACTGCGCTGGATTCAGAAAGGCACATTCAGTATCAAGGGCAAGTACGAATTCATGTGGCGAGCGGACATGCAGATCAATCGGAAGCTATTTTTCATGTCTTGAGTTTACAAACGCCTCCATCTCAGCCTTCAGGTCAATCCGTAACACGACAGCACACCAAACGTGTGCCCATCAGCCCACTGAAGCGCTTGTGCAGACTTCAAGAGCAAGCAGTCGTAGCCGCTCAGCTGGAAGAACTGACACCCGTAGCCCTCGTAGTTCTTGCAGGCCTGTGCACATTCCCATGGGGTAGCTGCACCAGCTATTTTCCCAGGGACGACCATCACCGGGTTTATCGCCTGTACGTTGACTTGGTCACAACGTTTCTGCGGTGGGTCTGGGGCAGATTTGAAGTCGTCTGGATACAGACAGCTCATCGACGCAACAAGGGAACCCCCCGTAGGACGCTTGCCTGTGCTGCCCCAATGGAGCCAGCACCCATCATAGAACGTAAAATGCCGGCACCCGTGTTCTTTTTCATGTCGGCACGTCTCAGCACAGGCCTTCGCCGTCATAACCCCAGGCACCACCACCGAACCCATATTCGAGTCATAGAGGCCGACGCCGTGCTCTTCGCAGGCAACGTTGTAGGAACCGCCATCGTCACCTCCACCTCCAAGATGGTACTTGCACTCGGTCGTTGAGAAGGGACGCTTGCCCAGAATATTGCCAGTCTTGCCGTAGTGGCACACTAGGAACTGACCGAACCAGGTTCCATGATCCTCTCTGCAGCCACAACGAAGAGCGCACCCCAAGTACCTTGTTCCAGACCACACGACCTGAGACCAGTGTCCGTACCCGGGCTCGTTGGGTATCTGTGAGTTGTTCGCGCAGTCGTATCCAACGCGTTCGGAGTTCCACATTTCGACCCACTTCGGCCAGTTCGTTTGACACGGATTGATATCGCTCGCCCTGCGTGACGCAAGACTCCGAGACTCACATGTAAGCCAGGTTCTCGTTGTGTTTGCAGGTGGGTGAGTTGCAGGCTTCACTTGCATACTCGCGAGAGGCCCATGAAGAGTGAGACCCTACGCACGAGTCTGCTTTTCTGGCTGCCTGCTGGGCTATCGCGTCAGACCATATGTAGGGCGGCTCGTGATAAACAGCTCTCTCTCGGTTATGCTCAGCGAGAATTGCCTCCTTCCACTCATCTGAAATGTACACGAGACCTCCGAGAGAAAGGCCCAGAAGAGATGCGCCCAGCAACCGACGTATCATTGGTGGATCTAATCACAGATAATATTCATATCTCATTGTTATGATTGGCACACCGGAGCGCTTGAACCTGCCAGCAACATGACTGTGAGGGAAGCGCAGGCCACATGCCAAGGGTAGTTGTTAGTCAGTCAACTTCCAACTTCCATGGAGCACAGTCGAACTGAATAATTTCCCTCGCCATCCATTTACGAGTGAGGTGAACGCTCTGCGTTCGCTGACTCTATAATCCTCATTTCCGTTTCGATGTTATCGCTACACTCTCTCTCGCCTACAAACTCGAGGTCGATCGCCCATTCGTTGATTGCTACTCAAGCTCCTCACCTTCAACCTGCTCCTGGGGATATTGAACGATTCCTACTCTACCCCAATCGGACTCAGGCAGCCCCTATCGTCTACGCTCCTCCACAGGTGGTCTACGTGCCTATTGCACAGGAGGCAAAAGCAGTCATTGCACAGCAGCCATTCCAGCCCAGAAATAAACGAAAGCTCGGCAAAAATGGTCGAAAGAGAAAGAGTCGAAAGGACCCTCTGGAGATGAACTTCGACAAGCCATCTCCTGTGGAGAACGCTCGTCTACCAAAGAGGGACATGGCAGGCATTTTAAAAGACCTTCGCCCGTCACCGTTCGCGCCAAATGCAGGCGTGAGACCGCAGCCAGACTGGGTGCATAAAGTCAACGCGGAGCACAGCTCTCTTGCTAGAGCCATGGCGGAGTTGGACTCTTCGATTCAGCAGTGCCGATCAAACATGAGTCCCGCCGGTGGACGTTGGTGCAGTCTTCGTGTTTATATGGCGGTCTTCAACCGGACACGACGAATTCAGAACGAACTGCGACTCGTAGAGGATGGAGACTCCAAAATTCTCCTCACGACTAAGTTTGCAGCGCTTTTCACAGCTGCCATGGACCTTTTGACCTTTGTCATCCGACTCGACGCCAATGTTGACCCCACTGACAGGGACAACCTGGAGTGGGCCAAGTGGATGCGGAGAAATTCGCAGCAGGCATTGCAGGAGACTAGTCGCGCTACAGTCGACGATGTGCCGCTGGGATTTCTCGTTCGAAAAATACGGGAAGACCCTTCGTCTGCCGCACAGATCGTGAGCGCTGTCGTGTCGATTCTCAAAGTACGTCTCCAGACTCTGGAGGAGGAACGGTCGAGTCTTCAGCCCTCTGACATTGACCAGTTCAGTGGACTGCACCACCAAGCCTCGGCGTTGAGACGGGTGCTTGACGGCATGACCTCAGGTCTCGCCAGGAGTGGGTTCATCCCTACAGATGAGGATTCCTCTGACCTCCACGCCCGCTGCCACCTGCTGGAATGCCAGTTGATGGTGGACTGCTTCGTACGTGACGCTGAGGATCCCAACCTTCTTGAAGAACTCGTTAGGTATCGACGAGCTCCAGCTGTCATCGAGGCCCTGTTGAAGTTCCAAACGCAAGCGATGAGCTCTGCGCAGACGCCGGCGGCCCTTAAACGAGCAATGCACAACATTCTTAGGGCTATCAAGATAATCCGGCGTCATCTTTCGGACTCCGCCACCCAAACCAACTCTAGCCCCGCCACGCGCAAGGTTTTTACAGAGGCCGCGTCCCGTTTGCAAACCCTCACCGCGGTCAACGTTGGTTGGTGGGCGAAGGAGGCGGGCAATGCTTTGTCATCTGACGCAGGCTGGGTCTCCGCTGCGTTCGCCGAGGAACAGAAGCTTCTCATTCGAACAGGTAACCTCCTGCAGGAGATGTGCCATGGCCAGACCGTCGCGCTTGACTTGGTTCTGGGTTACCTAGCCTTCAAAGAACTCAGTGTGAAGTTCAGCTATACTCTCAGCGCGGTTAAGATGGGAACTGTTTTGGTGGAGGGCAACGAACTGCTGTTGGCCGCTCATCCGAAAACCGGTTTAATCCAACAGACTGTGCCATTAAGCGCAGAAGCGCAGCGCAGCTTCCAGTCCGGCAACATGCGCATGGTCCAGTTTCTCAAGGAGATGTCGGGATATGACGTCGCCATGAAAATTATAGCTGCCAAGGGAGCGAATTTTCCTGTCTTCACCGGAGGAGCTGTCACCTGGGTAAATGCCGCGATCAACGACGGGCTGCACACGGCTGTGCTTGGGTTGACGTCTTCGGAGATCCGCGTGCTCAAGCAGGCGGCTGAGTACTTGCCTCGGAATCGTCGAGCGGAAGTCAACATGTTCCAAGGCGCCATAGAGCGTCTGGCGGAGCGTTCCCAGAAAGCTCAGGGAGCAGATAGGTTAGCAGGCCTCTGGTTGGACGGCGTCCGCAGCGCTACCCCTGGTCGTCCCATCCAGCTCCTCCCGCAAGAAGAAGCACTTAACGAGCTGCTGCGGCTGGGCAACCAAATAGCTCGGTCGAACTGCGCGTCCCCAGAGATGGTTGGACTGTTAAAAGGCATATGCGAAGTTCTTCGAAGCCGACTCGAAATGCAGTTTGCGAAGTTGTGGGCCGTTGGAGGATTGGACACTGGTGTAACGTTTGAAACTCTCGTTGCTGTCGGTTCGGCCGTCACGAAGTTCATAGAAGAGAACCCTGACCTGCTCAGGTCCGGCGCCTGTCAAGGTGCGCGTTTATCGCTTTTGGCCATCGCGGCACGCAGCCAACGGCATTTTTCCGGTGACCATCAGATGGACAACGACATCGTGGATGCCTTCCATGCCCAGGATCTCCTGTTCCAGAGGGACGTGGAAAAGTACCCCTGCTTGCTTCCCTTAGCCTTGGGTCGCTTTGCTGCCGACCCGAAACGAAGGACGTTGTACATGGAGCCAGCACATTTTAAGGGCCGCAAGTACGCGATTTCACTTTGGCGCAGCGGCTTTTTCAACCGCTACAAGTTGGCCGCCTTGCAGAAGTCGCTGGAGCAGACCCCGTTGCACCAGTTCGTGGTACAGGAACCGATCAACATTTTCTGGTTGGTCCACAACATGCACAAGCCCAAACAAGCTGACGAGTTGGCTGCAGAGCTGGAGAAGCACTGGACCGCGACTGTCAAACTCTTGTCGGAGACCCGTGCAAAAGCTAAGGCTAACACTGCATCGTTGGACCAGAAGACTCACGCTGTCGCTCGATACTTCAGCGTTCTAATCGGCGCTTGTCAGCTGCACTCAATAGTCACGGTGGCTGTCAAATTTTTCAACAGCTGCAGACCGTTGAAGGTGCGACCCGCCCTGACCCAGCCTTTGAGTCGTCTCGCATCGCATATCGCGGATGAGCTTAGGGAGGATCTTGACCCGCATGCACGGCACACTCCTGTTGTATTCCGCGCTGTGCTGCCTGGAAATGCTGATAGAGAAGCTCTTCGGGGGGTCGAAGGGGCTGCCGACGCGGCTCAGTTTGACCGGCATGACGAAGGTAAGGGGCTCCTTAAGACGGCACTGGCAGAGTTCTTTTCTTACTGCTCTCCGATGAATCTGGAGGCGTTAGATGCGTGCGCTTCAGTCGGTCATCTCGTGCGGCTATCAGCGCTGCAGCAGTCTCTGGACCACCTGCTGAGCGTTAAGAACAGTCAGCTCCTGCTAGACGCGTTGTTCCAAGGCAAGCATGGGCATGTGCACATTGTGGACTATGCAGAGCTCAGCCAGAAGACGGGCGACGCAACCACTAAGCTTGTTGACCACCTTGTGAGGCTTCTTGAGAAACAGTCTCTACCAGAAGCTGTCAAGAAGTTCGCGCAGAGTTCTATGACTGCTCTTGATGCCGACAACAGGAGAAGACTGCGCGAAGCGCTCATAAAGTAAAAGCATTTTGTTTCGTTTTTTTCGTGTGTAACCTAAGATTTTCTCTCAGAGGACGTGATGTGCAATCATGCAGCATAAGTCGGAACATGATGATTCTTTTTGTAGTAGTTGATGCGATTGAAACGCGAATTTTCGTGCATCCCAAATGCTGAAATCGTCGCTGAAGTCGTATCACGTCCATCGAGAACGAGCGATATCCACTGATGGCTATGTCAGCCCTACCCCCTACCTCGCGGATCATCGGTGGCGGTGCCACGTCAAGGATGGGGTGGTCTCCCTGCCTCTCTCACCTGTAGAAACTCAGCTCTGCGACCTCCTAAAATCCTTCGCGCAAACCGTAGGCACGACACCAAGGCTAGCAGGTGGGTTTGTGCGAGACAAGCTGATAGGCAAAGAGACACACGACATCGACGTCACGCTCGACACTATGACAGGAGCGCACTTCATCGATCTGTTCAGTGATTGGCTGAAGACAAAGGATGTCACCTGCTCGTCCGTGGGTGTGATCAGTCGGAATCCGGAGCAGTCTAAGCACCTGGAGACGGCAACAGCTCGGATTTTGGGACTCGACATCGACTTTTGCAATCTTCGTTCGGAACGCTATGCTGAGGGCAGTCGAATCCCCACAGTCGAAATGGGTACTCTTCAGCAAGATGCGGACCGCCGCGATTTCTGTTGCAACGCCATGTTCTACAACGTAGCCACCGGGTTGATGGAAGATCTCACGGGCCGTGGCCTTCACGACTGCACCTGTGGTATAATCCGGACGCCTCTAGATCCTGTAATCACTTTCTTGGACGACCCATTACGCATTTTGCGGTGAGAGGGTGGTTTTGTATGAATCAGCGCGATTCGATTTGCCTCGAGGTACCGCTACCACCTCGACAAGTCCATAATTGAAGCAGCCAAGGACCCGACAGTTCACGCTGGAGTCGATCACAAGGTATCCCGCGAGCGCATAGGCGTAGAACTCCGAAACATGATGACGTTCGGATGCGCTCAACAAGCGTCGAGGCTGCTGCTGGCCACGGAACTATACCCTGCAGTGTTCAGGAGCAAGATAGCGCTGCCAAATGAGTGGTTTGAAAGAGGCATTAGGGCGATTCAGTGTCTCCAGGGGGTCCTGGAGACCCCTGATGTATTCACCCAGTTCGCTAGAGGTCTCTTTCCAAGGGAGCCAAAGAAGGTCAAACAGTCTAGCATTTTGGGATGGGCTGACATTGTGGAAGTTTGCAGTCGCGATCTGAATTGCAGAAACGGAGAGCAGCTACTACGGACAATGAACTTTGCCACTCTTCTGCATGACCTCGCAGATCTTCAAATTCCTGACACCAACGGCAAACCCCAAGGCGTCGTCTTCGAACTTATTCGAAACGAGTTGAAATTGAGCACCCGCGAGGCTCAGACCGTCGAGAAAACCTTGAAGGCAGTGGACATGTGGAAGAGCTTCATGGACGGAAAATTTCGCCCCCCCCTCCCCGATGTGCCCGCCGGATCTTTGAAAGAGGCCCTGACAAAACTGGCAGGGTGTCCAAGGGTTCAGCTCGGCAGCATTGTCCGACAGACAGGGGAGCTGTGGCTAGCGTCGCTCATTGTACTCGCCGCGCTCCTGTCGTTCGAATTTACAGATGCGGAGCCATTCAACCTTCGCTGTGTCACCCTTTCAGAGAGGGAGGCGGCGGAAGGAGCAGTGTACTCTGGGCCTCATCCCGACCTCGAGCTCATCATGGTTCCCGAAACCGCGCTTCCTCCTCCGATTTCGACCATGCAGTCCGTCCTCAGTCTGAAGGAGCGTGTGATTGAGCTTGGCCTGCAACGGCCCGCCTCATGCTTCAAACCCCTTCTCAATGGGAAAGAGCTGATGGAGCGGTTCCCCAAGCTTAGGGGGGCGCAGTTAGGTGCTGTTATGGAGGTAATTGTGAGCCTCTTGAAGTCGACTGACGCAGGTGCTTCATCACATTGAGACTAACACAGACAAGGCCGGAGTAATTGACTTCGTGACGAGTCTATATAATGAAATGGCGTCCCTTTGACATAATTTGCCGGTGATGCTTATCGAATCCAAGAGCGTGCATAAGCAAGTCACAGCCACGGCAGAACATGAGGACTCTAATGGCTTCATTCCCATTGACAAGTTACAGTCTCTTGGTATTAATGTCGCTGACATCAACAAATTGAAATCTGCGGGCCTGTGCACAGTACTGAGTGTCGTACAGAGTACACGGAAGGAGCTCTGCAACGTGAAGGGTCTGAGCGAGGCCAAGGTCGAGAAGATTACAGACGCAGCTTCCAAGTTGGAAGTGACCAATTGCTTCTTAACAGGCACGGAGGTGTTAGAAAAGCGGAAGAGTATCGTAAGAATCACAAGCGGCTGTGAAGCGCTGGATTCACTTTTGGCCGGCGGCTTCGAGTCTACGTGCATCACCGAGCTCTTCGGCGAAAACCGTTGTGGAAAGACACAGGTCTGTCATACTCTGTGCGTGACAGGTGAGGGCTGATATGGCTGCACACAGCACAGCTGCCTCTGGAAATGAACGGGGGCAACGGGAAAGTATGTTTCATCGACACTGAAGGGACATTCAGGCCTGAGAAGATCACCAAGATCGCTGAGCGGTTCGGATTGCCCGGTGACGCGTGAGAGGGATGTGGGAGGGAGACTCAGCGTGCTGGACAATATACTCTACGCAAGAGCCTTCACGCATGAGCACATGTTGCAGCTGATACTGGTTGCAGCAGCGAAAATGGTTGAAGAGCACTTCTCGCTGCTGGTGATCGATTCGATCATGGCGCTATTTCGTGTGGACTTCACAGGGCGTGGTGAGTTGGCTGACAGACAACAGCAACTTGGGAAAACACTCTCCCGCATAATGAAGATTGCGGAGCAGTTCAACATCGTAAGTTGACGTCGCAGCAGTGCACCCAGGTTGTGGTCTATACCAATCACGTCATGGCGGATCCCGGCAACGTAATGGCTTTCGGACCGACCAGTAAACCTATTGGAGGACATGTCATGGGTCATGCAAGTACTGTGAGGCTGTCTCTGAAGAAAGGCAAAGGAGAACAGCGCATTTGCAAAGTTTTTGACGCGCCCAACCTCCCGGAATCCGAAGCCATCTTCGTCCTCAGCGAAGGCGGCGTCACAGACGCCCAGAGTTGACTTTGACACATTGTCGGCGCAAAAAAGGTTATCCATCAATCAGCCTCCCTCTCGTCGGTTCCCCTAACAACGACGCCAGCTTCGCGCGTGTTGTCTTCGTCGGATTTTTGCTTCTTCTTGGGAAAGTCGGTTTCTCCGAATGGCGGTTCGTTAACGTCTTCAGCGTCGTCAGGTTTCATCTTGGTGGCTGCAGCTTGTATCTTAGCAGTCCAATCGAAATTGAAATCGTAGGTTAGCCCTTCACGATAGAAGAGATCCCGAAACAGACGTCTAACGTAAACATAGTCAGGACGATCCTCAAAGCGCATACACCGCGTGTAGTTGAGGTAAGTATGGAACTCATCTGGGTCAGAATTCCTTTGTAAACTCACAGGGGCAGTACTTGCAGAGTACATCAATCGGAGTTCCCATCTTCTTCTCCATGATTTTGTCATACTTATCCCTCTTGGTGCCAGCCTTGAGTCCCTGCCAAGGGAGACTGCCTCGGATGAAGTACAACAACACGTAGGCAACAGCCTCCAAGTCATCTCGACGCGACTGCTCAATGCCCAGGTGGGTGGAGATGGACGCGTAGCGTGCGGTGCCTGTCAGGTGCTTCCCTTCTCGGTAGGGGATATGCATCATCGTGCGAGAATCGCGGTACTTCTTTGCTAGCCCGAAGTCGATGATGTAGATGACGCTGACTCTGCGGCCTCGACCGATAACGAAGTTATCAGGCTTCACGTCGCGATGAATAAACGACTTCTGGTGCACGTACTCAATGCGGTTAAGCTGGGGAATATTAATCGGCCGAGGATACGGTGCCTACCATCTGATCTGCGATGAGCAGCACAGTTTTCAGAGTGAAGGATCTGC
>NW_027151943.1:7518-9835 GCF_019968955.1 Porospora cf. gigantea A | reverse complement strand
GCTTAACGTCATTCATCAGCTCACTGTGCCGGTGGGGAGAGTCATTCTACAATTGATTTAGTCTAGTATTGCTTAACGTCATTCATCAGCTTAACGTCATTCATCAGCTCACTGTGCAGGTGGGGAGAGTCATTCTACAATTGATTTAGTCTAGTATTGCTTGACGTCATTCATCAGCTCACTGTGCAGGTGGGAAGAGTCGCCTTTCGAAAGTTAGATAGAAACCTGCGCTTCTTCTGCTCGCGTTTTCTCATCGCAAAGGCTTCTCCCTTATCCGCTGCTTCTCCCTTATCCGCTGCTTCTCCTTTATCCGCTGCTTCTCCTTTATCCGCTGCTTCCCGATCCGCTGCTACCCGATCCGCTGCTACCCGATCCGCTGCTACCCGATCCGCTGCTGCCTGATCCAACTTTTGCTTGATCTTGTCGTAGTCGGGCCTCTGCAGATCTCCACAGCTCCAGACGTCGCATGACGTCTGGTTCAAGTCGCATGACTCATCGGTATGGGAAAGATTCCAGCGGGCTTCTTGACATCGCTCTATTATGTCGGCTGGTTCAGGTCGTCGCCGCGGATCCAAATGCAGCATGTCGGCTATCATCTTGATGAATTGACTCGCAACAACGTCGTGGACCTCCAAAAGCCTATTGTCGAGGGAGCGGCACACTATGTCAGGGACATCGGCTACATTTCCACAGAGGACTGCACTCCGCGCCGCCGCTTCAATGCGGGTGTCGAGTGCTAAAGCCGCTGTCAGTGCCACGCTCCAGACATCAGAGGCGTAACACGAGAACGGAGTAGCACATAGCTTCTCTGGGGCCGAGAACAGGAGAGTTCCGCCTAGGCCCTTGTTGCTCTGGCTAATGAGACTGGAGACGTCATAGTCGATGAGTCGGAAGCAGATGTACTGATCTTCCATGCACGTCACGTTGTCTGGCTTGACATCCTCGTGGACGATACCAAGCTCACGAAGCCTCACAAGACCGTTACACAAGGATTCCAGAATGTCGAGTGCCACATCCAGCCTCGGAGCGTAGCCATTCAGGTATCTGTTGGTGAATTCTGTAAGGTCAATCCCGCCGTAGTCCTGCAGGAAGGTCACTTGCGGCTTATTGTCGAGCTTAGTGATGATAGACGTTCCCCAGTTCAGCAGTAGGGGACCCCCCAGTGTGGAGGGGAGACACAATTCACGTCTCGCATTCTCTAAGGCACGTGGTTGATCGATATCGAAGACTCGGCTGACGAAATTACTGCACGTGCTTATCGCGAGACTCATACCGGCGGAGTCCCTGCGCAGCATTGGCACCGTGTTACTGCTGATCAGCTCAACAAGCTTCTCGGATGTTGCATCGGCTCGATCCAGTTTCGCGGTGGAGTATTGAGTTAGATGGCTCGTCAGCCCAGCATCCACATCGGCTGCCTGAAGTACAATTTTCTCTTCAGTACGGAGCTGAGTTAAGTCGGGTGATGAACCGTTGAGCCAGCCATACGACCCCAGTAGCACGCTACGACCCCAGTGGGCCGCTGCGGTCCCACGTATGACACTCATATCCGTCGGAATGAGCCGCATTTCGGTGATTTTGACTGTTATGCCAGTTTGGGGCTCGCAGTGAGAGCTTTTCGTACAGTCTCGTAATTTGGAAGTCTTTCTAGTGAAAGAGAAGGTCGCCACCTGGGCTGGCGGTACGTAGCGGTTGATTCCTGAAGATTGCTCCTAATCTCCAGAGCTCGCGCAATTATCTCGTCAGGCGTGATCCTCTCCAATGGATTTAAACGCAGCATGTCTCTCAACATACGCACGAACTGGGATGCCGCCACTTGCACTGGTTTAGGCCCGTGATGGGCCCTGAGCTTCTCCCACACAATACCACACACCGATTCCGGCAGCTCCGGAACTGCTCTTCGCGAAGCTGGAACCATCGCAGTCTCGGGGTCCACCAACACAGCAGCTGTGAATCCTAAAGACCAGACGTCGGATCCGAAGCAGGAGAACGCTGGGTTCGCTAGGCGCTTCTCCGGCGCGGCGTAGGTGGCCGTCCCTGCTCGCGAACTGAGGCAGCCAGCACGGCTGGCCAGGTCGAAGTCTATGATGCGGTAGCCGGCTTCTTGACTGTATACCAGGTTCTCTGGCTTGATGTCTTCGTGAATGAAGCCCATTGCATGCAACTCCTTGAGGCCTTTTGCAACATCCTCCACCAGAGTGACTATCCTGCCTAAGTGGGGTTCGTCGTTGTGGTTTAACAGGTGTGTCGTCTCAATGTCCACGATGTCAGCGCCGCCGTCATCTTGAAGCAGGGTGAACTCCACGCCGCTAGCGGTCTG
>NW_027151943.1:0-7363 GCF_019968955.1 Porospora cf. gigantea A | reverse complement strand
CGTCCTTTGAAGGCAGGGGGGTCCCACGAAGGAGGCGGTGCAACTTGTGAGAGTCCACAGGCGCCGTAGTCAACGTCGCGTCGGCGTTTTTGGCAAGGGTCGCCAGGGAAGGAGATAAGACGGCGTCATTAGCAAGCACGACTCGCTTATCTTGAGTGCGAAGATTGTGCAATTCGGGTAAGTCTGCAAGAAGCCAGTTGAGGGAGGCAAACAGCCCACGCCACGGTGGAGGACACTCTGCAGCGGAAAGTACGCGCATTGAGGAAAAACGGACAATTCTGACTGGTCAGTAGCACACACTGATAAAAAATGTTAGGCCTCATTACGATCTCCTCCGAGGTCCAATGACATCAATGATGTGGACACTTCCCGCTTAAGACTGCCGTACCCAGGAACCGTCTCCAACTGCACTTGGGGGTCCCACAGCGGTGCCACACACACTGTCGGCTCACAACTTCTTTCAAAGTTGCTCCTAATCTCTTGGACGCGCAGAATGATCTCCTCAGGAGTGATTCTTTCTCGGGGGTCCAGGCGCAGCATGTCTCGCAACATGCCAACGAACTGTGAGATGGCCACACGCTTGCTTTTCTGCCACCTGTTCGCCAATAAACCGCGATGGACGCAGAGACAGACACTCCAGCTCCACTCAGGCCAGCGTTTTGGCTCCTTCCAGGCGTCACAGTTCAAATCTGATACTTCGTTCGCGGCTAACGCTCCGAGTGTCATCGCTGCGCTCCAGACGTCAGACTCGAAGCATGAAAACCGAGAGTTCTCGTCGGCGGCGGAGAGCTTTTCAGGCGCCGCATATTCCGGTGTCCCTTGTGTCCTCCCAGTCACCTTCCATGCAGCGCTTCTAGCCAAGTTAAAATCGATGATACGATACACGCCATCCACATCCGTGACGATGTTCTCCGGTTTCAAGTCGTCGTGGATAACTCCTCGCGTCCTTAGCCGCTGCAGTCCGATAGACAACTGCTCCGCAAGATCCAGTAATTGGGAAAATGTCAGAGGACCTTGGTGGTTGTTGACGTCTAGGAGGTCCGTCCCGCCATCATCTTGAAGGAACGTGATTCTCATGGATTTACTCTGATCCTGCAAGAGTACTGCCGGTCCCCAACACGTCAGCAACGGACCGTCCAGATCTCCTGTCACCGCAGTCCACTCTGCGTGGGCGAAGTTCCTGGTTTCGTCGTCGTCGTCTTCAACCTGGAAGGATTTCGCGATGGGGCCAGCAGTGGTCCGAGTTACTCGAATCTTGTCGCATTCCTTCAGAGTGGTCCCCTCCAACAAGGGGCGTAACTTATCAGCAGAGTTGACACCCAGTGTCACTACCTCGGCGTTGTGAGCCGCCACCAAGTCCACCACGGACTTAGGCAACGTTACCCCTTGCGGTTGGAGGACTACCTTGTGTTCCGTTCTTAGATTGTAGAGACTGCTGGGTGAGAGGAAGTGCTCTGACGGGCTCGTTCCAAGCAAGCCCAGCAACACGAGGGCATCGGCTTCCGTGTGTCCGCATGTACTAATCCAAACACGCATATTCGAATATCTTACAATAACCTGAAGAACTTCAAACGTATCTCCAAATGGGGGTATACCATAGTCACGCGATGCATTGGTATCGTACCGCGCGATGCATTGGTGTCGTATCACGTAATGCAGACGAGTCAGTAAACTCACGAACGATGCAAGGCATTGAAACTGAATTGAATCAACTAAATCAAGTGGTATTGCAATAGAACACGTTACAATTGAGCCCTCCAAAGCTCAACATCAGCGTGCAGAACTCGAACCGACGACCAGCCTAGCGTCTGAAGCTTGTTCTTAAGGTAAGCGTCATTAGACTTCACAACTGACTCTCCTGTCTGGTATCCGTAGTGATGCGCCACCTCGAGTCCTACACGGTGCAAAACAGACCCCACTCCACGGTTTCGATGCGCCGGCAACACGGCGTAGTACGCGTTGACCGCCTTCCTTGTCATACGGGTCATCCTAAGGCAGCCGATGACGTTTTCGTTCTCAAGACAGAGAAGACTGACTTGAGACGCGTAGTCGGCATTGACGAAGGACGCCAGCAGGTCATCGGAGACTCTACCGGGGAGTAGCGTGATGCCGTCCTCTGCGAGTTGGAGCACGAATTCCCGCATGCGATCGAGGTCTGCGGCTCCGACAGGTCGTACGTCCACCTGAACATCGCCGAGCCTTAAGGAACGCACGAATTGGGAAGGATACGGCAATACCGCAAGCGCTGGGCAGGGATCATCCTTCCTGCGCATAACAATACGGGCATCCAGCGCGACAACTCTATCGGACAGCGCCAGCAGCGGGTTGATCTCGAGCTCACTCACGAGGTCGAAGCAGTCAACTACCATCTTTGAGAAGGCGACCAGGGCGGTGACGATCTCGTTCATGTCACACCCAGGAAATCGAGCGTTGCCCACTCCCTTAAGCGCCTTCGAAATCTTTGTAGCCTCCACCAGCAGGAGGGCTGTAGTGCTGTTCAGTGGGGGGATGGCAGACGAGGTGTCCTTGAAGATCTCGACCATGCAGCCTCCGAAACCGAAAACGACCATAGGTCCGAATTGATTGTCCGTAACAGCTCCAAGTAAGAGCTCTATTCCAGCAGCCAAATCGAGCATGGGCTGGACAGTGACTCCTTCGAAGTCCTCAGCACTGGCGTGCTTCGCGCAATTGGCCTTAATGGTATCAAATCCCTCCAAACATCCCTGCGCGTCCTTAACGTTCAGAAGCACGCCGCCAACGTCTGACTTGTGGGTGATTGTCTTCGAGTGCAGTTTCAGTACGCAGGGAAATCGAACCAGCTCTCCGGCCGCGGCGGCGGCCTCTGCCGTTTCGCAAACGATAGTGTCTGCGATGGGCACCCCATAGGACTTCAAGACTTCCTTGGACTCCTGCTCTGAGAGGATCTCGCGACCTTGTTCGTAGGCTTCACGAAGGATGACCTTTGCATGTGCTCCGTCATCTCCGGTAGTGAGAGGCTTGAGGGCTATGTCTACCTCGGAGTTCACAGTCTGCCAGGACCTAGTCTGAGACCAGACCTGGCAAAACGTTTTGGCGGCTGCGTCCGGCTGACTGAAGGCTGGGACCCCGTGACGGTTCAGGTACTGGAACCCCTCCAGAACTGAGAGACCACCCATCCAGGAAGCGAGAATTGGCTTGTCGTGAGTACCCTCCAGCTTCATCTTTTCCACAGCGGCGACGAGACTCTCAGCCGTAGCCATTGGTTCCGTCACCGACTGCGGTGAGAGAACAACTAGAACCCCATCGCAGCTCTTAGATTTCATAGCCACCTCGAGACTGCGTTTGTATGCCGCGGCATCCGCGTCCCCCAAAACATCCACTGGGTTAGCTCGAGACCACGCCGAAGGTAAAAAACTATCCAGCTCCTGCACGATTTCCGGCTCCAGCACAGACAACTCACCTCCAGCGCCCACCGTGGCATCCGTAGCAAGTACGCCTGGGCCACCAGCATTGGTGATAATCATGAGACGAGGGCCTTCAGGTCGAGGTTGCTTGTCCAAGAGCAGGGCGCAATTGAAAAGCTCCTCTATACGGTCTACACACAGCACCCCCGCCCGTTTCATAGCTGCTAGGAATGCGTCGTGAGAACCGGCAAGAGAACCGGTATGTGACGCCGCAGCAGCAGCGGCCTCGTCAGACTTCCCAGCCTTCAGGACGATGATGGGCTTGTGTTGGGACACCGTCTTCGCAGCGGAGAGGAAGCTACGCACATCACCAATCGTCTCCATGTACATCAGAATGGCCTTAGTATTGGCATCTTTGCCCAGGTATGTTATCATGTCACCCCAGTTGACATCCGCCATGTTTCCCAGTGACACGAAGGCTGAGAATCCCACCCGCTCGTGCATGGACCAGTCCAAGGCCGCGGTGCACATGGCTCCAGATTGGGAGATGAAGGCGAGTGACCCTGGTAGGGCGTTGGTAGCCGCAAAAGTGCCGTTGAGTCCGTGAATCGGAGCCATCACACCCAAGCAATTGGGCCCTACCACCCTGATGTTGAACTTCTTCGCAGAAGAAATCACAGCGTCCTCCAAAGCCTTGCCCTCGGCACCGACTTCCTTAAACCCAGCAGTAATGATAACCATGGTCTTTACACCCGCTCGCCCGCAAGCTTCAGTAATGCTGGGCAGAACCTTCGCAGGCGTAATAACAAACACCAGGTCCAACCTGGCAGGCACCTCCACAACAGACTTGTACGTCTGAATTCCGCAAACGCTAGTTCTCGTAGCGTTGATGGGGTATACGGTGATTTGGTAGCCCCCCTGCTCATTAGCGGAAAGTAGGTTACGCATCACAGTATATCCTACGGCTCCTGGACGTTGTGTAGCTCCAATGACGCCGACGGTTTTGGGCTGGAATAGCGCTGAGAGACGGTCGTTGACGGATAGTAGATTCTTGGTGGCGTCATATACGGTTTCGTCGTCATCCTGAGGAGCGACTCGTCTGAATTTCATGCTGACTCCATCAGCAGGCGAGACTTCAAACAACACGTTGCCGAAGCTCTCAAGGGAGACACTATCCATGTCCTTGAAATCACGTGGAATCTTCGTGACAGGCGTCTGACCGGAAGCCAAAACTGCATCCTCCTTCTTCAACGTCTCCACAAGATACCCTCGCATCATAATGTCCATGAATGCAGCCACCTTCGAGGATTCAACCAGGCTAACGCAACAACCACCCCAGCCAGCGCCTGTGAGACGCGACCCGTAGCACCCATCCAGGGATCGGGCCAGATCTGTAGCAGCGTCAAGCTCCTCACAGGAGCACTCGAACTGCGACTTCAAGGAGAAGTGGGACGCGTCCATGAGCTTACCAAGGGCGACAGCCTTATCAGAGTTCTCGATAGATATAGAAGCGCAGAGCGCTGCGGTCTCATCTACACGAGAGGCCTCCTCGAAAACGTGTATCGCCCTATTGCATACGGAGAAGGTGTCGTTTTTCTCCCACACGTCCTCGCCAACACGAGACAGTAGCTCTTCCTTCTTCCCCTGAGGGAACGAAGAATCGACGTCAGCTTGCGACCACGGCTTTGTAGACAACAGCTCCTTGCACAGCTCCACCATCTCCTGTTTTGAGAGCTTGAGCAAAAGCTGAACGTCCTTGAGCTTCAGTTGGAAGGAGGGCTCGTCGAAGTTCTCTGGCAGCGGGACCCCGAGCTTCGCGGCGCCCTGCTTCGCGAGGACGTAAGCAGCCACGGCGAGCTCAAACACGCGCTTGTTATAATGGAACGGCGCAGAGGCTGCCTTTGCCGAAACGCGGCACGTGTTCATCACCACCAAAGAGCAGCCCTGCGGCAACTCCTGCGCTTCGTAAGTCAAAGGTGCGAAGTCAATCTTAAGCGCCTTGCCTTGCTTGGAAAGGCAAATACTGGCTTGGTCCATACCGCCAGAGCAAACTCCGACATGTCTCTCGGCTTCTGTACAGATCCTAGCAATCAATTCCTTGGGAATGTTCACATCCTCCAGAGGCTTATCGAAGAGACTCCAGAGCCCCCACATCGCAGTGGTTGATGCGACGATTAGTGAGGAGGATGAGGACACTCCTGCGGCCACAGGGACATCGCCGGCGAAAACTAGATTCATTCGTGGCATAGACGCCAACAGCGTGTCGCTTACGACAGGAGTGTTGAATCCGAGAGCGTGGTCGATCGTCTTGCCGCACATATTGCTGTCGTGTGTGATACGAAACTCTACCAGTCCGAAGAGGCCGGATAGAACGTAGTTGAACCAGTGACGAGCTTCACGATCAATCGTAGCATCCTTCCACGAATTCACGATCAGAGGGGGGAACGCGTTATCAGTGTGATGCACGGTGAGCACTGGGCCCTCTGTCGCGAGGCCTCCAACACACGAGATTTTGTGGTTGATGGCGCACGGGAACACAGGGTAGTGCTGATGGTCGACATGTTCACCGATGATGTTGACTCTGCCAGGGGCCTCCACGTAGATAGCAGGTGCCACTCCGAAGACGCTCTTGAATGCATGACGCATCTGTTTGTCAGAGGAGATCATTTGACGAGCGAGGAATGAGATTCATTCTTTCCCGTTGGAATCTCGTGTGGGGTGGTTCATGGCCCACAAGAGGCGAGTGGTGCTTCACTGATAACGCCACGTCCTACGGTAACGGTCACGGTAGGCCTCAATGATTTTGGTTGGTGGCATCAGCGGGTGATGTAGGGTCGGACACATGTCAATACGCAACATCAATGTCTTTAATTTTTACTGTATCAACCTATTTGAGTGAAGTCAACACAGAGATCGAACGGTTGTCACCATTAGTAATCGTACGGCTTAGCCCGGCCACTCCGCATATACGCCTCTGTCTCCTTCGGGAGTCCGCGTGCTAACGCCACCTTGGCCTCGAACTGCGTTGTGTGGAGCCCTGGCACTCACCTTCCTCCCAAACTCAGGGTGCTTCCCAATCGCGTCTTCGGCATCGCGAGGCCGACGGAAAACGACGAAACCGAAGTTACGACTTTCGAGAATCACCATATCGGCGACCTCCCCGTATTTTGAGAAGTAAGCCCTCACCTGATCTTCATCGGGCTTCTCTTGGAACGTTCCCACCCAGAGCTTCCCTGGTTCCTCACATTCGGCCCAGATAGAACTACGAGCGCGTTCCTTGCTCGGGTAGGCTCTGCTCTGCCCCGAGTAGTGCCGCTCGTCGCGAGATTCGCGAGATTCGCGTGGTCGGTCAGGGACAGGCAAGTCCCTCGGCAGGTCACGGGGAATATCACGGGCGGGCTCTCTGGCAGGCGAGTAGTAGAACGAGTGCTGGTCATTTCGGGGATAGTATCGTGGTGGCTCTACAACCTTAACGGGAGCGGAACGCGCAGGGGATGGTGGTCTATCTCCCTTAGGAAATGCTCGTTTCACTTCCAGACGCAGTCCATCCACGATGTGTTCTCGGGCCAGTACCCGCTCCATGGCAGCCGTCCCTCTGAAGACGACGAATCCGAAACCTCTGGAAACGCCTGTGAACTTAGAGGACATTACCTCGGCGTTCTCTATTTCGCCGAAGTTACCGAAGTGCGCCTTTAGCATGCCCACATCGATCTGATGTCGCAAATTCCCGACGTAGATTTTCCTGCTGAAGACATCCTCAGATGCCGGCCTCTCGTCGTAGTAGTCTCGGGCTGGGTACTCTTCCCTATACTCCCTCGGAGGATACGCAATTCGCCCGTAATCGGGTTCGGGCTCTCTGTACTGTACCTCTCTGCCAGGCTCTCTACCATAGTACTTGTGCATAGTGTCCTCTCTACCGTAGTACAGCGACTCTCTGGCGTAGTCTTTCTCGTGCTCCCTGTAGTGATCTCTGGGGTCTC
>NW_027151942.1:0-1348 GCF_019968955.1 Porospora cf. gigantea A | reverse complement strand
AATCGTCGCGTCTGGAGCCGTATCCACCTCCAGTGTAGGAGCTCTGGTATCTCGAAGGAGCGCCATAGTTGCCGCGGCTCGAGCCTCCGCGCCTATCGGGTGACCTGCGGTCTCCATAGCCTCGACGTTCGTCGTACCTTCTCTCACCTCCTCGTCGGTCGTATGAACCTCGGGGAGAACGACGGTCATTCCGGTCTCGGGAGTATCTGAAACGAGAGTCACACTCCAGCGACCTGTCACGTGAACGGGATCGATAGGATCTAGGAACGTATGAGCTGAGGACTAGTAGCCCGCAGCTTGCTGGAGGCGCTGTAGATCAGCAACGCGGGACGGCGCTACGGACCCGCACGCAATCGGCAAGCCTTTGGGATTGGCTAAGCAATGGAATAAGATGTTCGAGACGTGGCAATAGGGTCTCGCTTAGGCACTGCACTTACGGCATCTTGTCCGTAGGAAAGAAATTTGGAATTTACCCTCAACGAAATGTAGCGAGGGATCATGAGCCGGTCATCAGTACAACTTAGGCATGCGTGAGCACAGGTGGATTCTTTTGATAAGTAAAAGAATTGCAAATGGAATCCTACGTATCTCATATGTTCCCTCTGTCATTTTCCGACCAGCAAGTTTCATGAAATTTTAGATTGGCAACAACGCCTCTGTGAGCTGCAGTGGGCCAGTTATGCCGTCGAAAATCTGACCCCCTGCTTTAATCGTATTTTCGATGACCACACCACCAGAGATTGTAGACCACTCTAAGTACGAAGTGGAAGACGAACTAGAAGAGTTTGAAGAGCTTGGTAGGGAACTGGTCGTGTGCAGACTCAGGCGAGGTCAGTGAGAAGGCTGTCGATCCTCAACTCGAAAACTGGGGAAAAGAGTGGGACTCTGATATCACAGCCTTCGGGTGGGATGAAGCCGACAAGAACGACGATTTCATCCAACGGCTCAAGCAAGAGCTGGAAGCATTCAAGAACGACCAAGCACCAGAATGCAAGCAGGGCAACAGTAGATTGTAGGAAGTGCTGAGTAGTCAATTGTAGGAATGCAAGCGTGACGTGACAACACTGGTTTTCTCACTTTTTGTATTGTTTGCTGCCAGGTTGGGCTAAGCAGACAGAGTTAGTGCCAATGATCTAAAAAAGAGAGTCAGTTTTGATCAGACACGAATGCTGCAATCAATGGAACAACCCGCAACATTCTAACATTCTAACAGTCCTTCTCACAATCCGAAATAAATAATCATGCCCCTCAACAACGTCAGTAATACATCGTAAACGCACAGTATTCGCCTCGAATGTACTCTGCCAGCAACATCAGCAACAACGAGGCAACCTCGATGATGTACGGT
>NW_027151941.1:0-9904 GCF_019968955.1 Porospora cf. gigantea A | reverse complement strand
TTCCAGTGAGATCAGAGTAACTGTGAAGTATTCATTACGAAACGTTCTCTTGTTAGAGGTCTCATCACTTTCCCTCCCCTTCCAGTGAGATCAGAGTAACTGTGAAGTATTCATTACGAAACGTTCTCTTGTTAGAGGTCTCATCACTTTCCCCTTCCAGTGAGCTCCGTGAATACAACTATCCAGACAGATATCCTACGGTAGGCTCTCTGACATTTCGGCTCCGATGCCGTTCTGTCTCTAAAACCGTCGATTTCTTGCCTGCCCCCTCAGACGCAAGAATGGATTTCGTAAGGCTAGTGTTTGAAACGAGTCTCTCATATTTCCGCAGGACAACCTCAACAAGAAGGCGAAGTTCGTCCAGCAGGGCGTTTTCCAGGCCGAGCTCAACGAGTTCTTGTGCAAAGTGCTCGCTGAGGATGGCTACTCTGGTGTTGAGGTTAGGAAGACCCACCTAAAGATGGAGATCATCATTCGCGCTACCCGAACTCGGGAGGTGCTTGGTGAGCGTGGCGTCAGAATTCGGGAGTTGGCTTCGCTCATCAAGAAGCGATTCAACATCGAGAAGTTGCCAGTTGAGCTTCTTGTGGAGCGTGTGGAGCCTCGCGGGCTATGCGCCATGGCGCAGGCCGAATCGCTGCGATTCAAGCTGCTCAAGGGTATGGCTGTGCGTCGTGCCTGCTACGGAGTGGTCAGAAACATCATGGACGCCGGTGCCATCGGTTGCGTCGTCACCGTCAGCGGTAAGCTGAGAGCTCAACGAGCGAAGACTATGAAGTTCGGTGATGGGTTCCTTCTCACAACCGGTAACCCCTCTACCCTCTATGTCGAGCAGGCCATCCGTACCGTTCTCTTGAGACAGGGAATCCTTGGAGTCCGTGTCCGAATCATGAGACCTCACGACCCTGAAGGCAAGGCCGGCCCTTCCACGCCTATTCCTGATCACATCAAGATCCAGGAGCCCAAGATTGAGGAGACTCCTGTTATCACTGCTCCCGCACCTGCGGTTGCGGAGGAGCCCCCACTCACTCCTGTGGCTGAGGCTGTGGCGCCTGCTCTTGAGGCTTCTGCCTAGTGTGTCAACTATCCTATGCGTCATGTGTAGCACTCATCTTCACTTAGTCTGGGCGTCTCCAGACGCAGAAATCTACCGCTTTTGTACGATTAATCAATGGTCGTGCCTCTTGATGTCGAGAAACTCCTGCTTGACGTCAGCGACCGCTCCGGCAACCGTGGCGGCTTCTGCGACCTAATTAAAGCCGGCGAAGGGCAGCCCACCGTCGAACTACTAGATTTGTACACACATCATCTCCGAGAAGCGCTGGCAGGAGAGCCCGCCAGCTCCTGGCCGGACTTTGCGTGGCTAAGTAGTCTCGTGGAGGTTCTGCAGTCATTCGACAAAACGAGCTGCACGATGAGTACCAAGCTGCACGCGCTGAAGGAACAGAAGTGAGTTTTCGTTCGTCCACACACAGAGACCTTATTGTGACAGAAACCTTGGAGCTTCATCAATCGTGTGAAGATGTTTTGCGAGATCTCACCTCCCAACGGCAGCAAGCCGCCATCATCAAGGAGAAAATCCAACACTACGACAGCATGCAAGACCTCAGCGCAACGGTACACAACTCCTCTCTGCTGTTGAGCCGCCCTGAGTCGCTGAAGAACACGCTCGCGGCTCTCGACAAGAGTATCGCCTTCTTCGACGTGGATGACGGCTTCCGAAGGCAGTCGGACCTTATAGAGCTCCGACAGAAGGCGTTCGCTGCGCTGTCGTCGTTGTTCATGCGTAAGCTCTCTGGGCTGGAGAAGCGAGTGGAGCAGTACGTGGAGGTAGCCCGTCGCGAGGGGCGTCCCGTGCTAGACCCCACATACTTCTTCGTGAAGTTCAGAGCGTTGGCGTTTGACTTCTGTCCTTATATCGAGGTCATCGTGGACAAGTCCGATGACGAGGTCTATATGGACGCCTTAGGCCATCTGAGCGGCATCTACGTAGCCACCCGTACTCGGATGATTCTGGAGCCGCTCACATCGCAGATCGCGCGGCTCACAAACCACGACGAGCTGCCCACCGCCGTGGGTCAAGCATGCGCGCTGTTAGTATCCTTAGGAAACTTGGAGGTGTCGACAATGCAGGCGTTCTTCTGTGAGCAGGCTCCGGCAGATGCCCTCGCCACTCTCCTCGAACAGTTTGGGTCTGTCTTCGTGTCCTACTCCAAGTCTGCCATCATCCGGTCACACGATCTTGAGCAGCTGAAGGAGGTGGCTGAGACACTGGACACGCAAGTAGTCCAGGCCATCGACAACGCCACCACGGGCCCACACCTGACCCCAGTGAAGGTGGCAGTCAAGACTGTCCACGCTTCCGTGCTGGAGAGGCTCGTGTTCCTGCTAGACCTCTTCATTACCAATGAGGTGGCTGGGTACGACATCCAACCTGAAGACCTAGACTATCCGGCTGCACTCACGCGGCATGCGACAGACGTTCAGAACTGGTACCCGCCTGTGGCTCGCTCTGTCCTTCGTCTGGCCCTCGTGTTCGGCGCCTTCGACCGCGCGTCCTTCAAGAAGGTGGCAAAAGCCGCTGTAGACGCCTGCTTGCAGTCGCTGCTGGCGGCTACTACAGAGCTCCAGTCTGCTGGCCATCCACTAGGTTCGCAGCTTTTCCTCCTGCGCCACCTCCATATCATTCGTCACCAGGTCGTCGACTTCAAGTGCGACTTGGTCGAGGACGAACGGGGTTTGGACTTTGGGCCAGTACGCAGGCGGGTGTGGAATCTGATGACGCTCAGGGGTGGAGCCTGGGCTGGGGTGGGTGCGCTGCTGGAGTTCTTCTTGCCCAGCGTCCATGAGGTTCACTCTGACGGTAGACGAGACATCGACGAGCTGTTGCTTGAAACCTGCGAGAAGGTGGTCGCTATCGCCACCACCAAAAGTGAGTCTTGATCTCATCAGTGACGCAGTAATCCATCCGCTAGTGAACGTTGTTCGCCACGTGTCGGAGGCGAAACAGAGCATCACAGAGTGGTCTGCGCCGCCTCCGAGCAGCGACCTGGACCCCGAAGAGCACTTCCGACAACGAGTTCTCCGACGTGAGTCGTTTGGCGACGGAAAGGGATCCACGAAGACAACACTCTGCAACGAGTCCATTGCCGCGGCGTATCAAGAGTTCTGGAGCTTAGCCAAATCGGAATTGCCGCTGATCCTCACTAGTCTGCACCAGTACCTGCAGGGGTCAACACAGCGAGCGCCGCCGTTGACGGTTGACATTGTCGACGTCATCGTGAAGGAAAGCGACAAGTTAATCTCGACTTCGTCCTTGGACGACCCGAATCCGTGGCAGCGACTGGCTCCAGTGAAGAGCTTGCAAGTCCCCATCATTGCTTCAATCGTGGACGCGGTCACTCAATGTGAGACCTGTCTCGTCGTCGACTTGGAGATGTCTGCTGAGCGCCTGCAGCGAGTTAACGCCCTGTCGGCATCCAACGTGGACGCCGTGCTACGCGCCTACCTTCGAGATGTGGACGCTACGTTCGGTTTTCCGGTATCTCGGCAGTCCTCCAGGGACAGCGACAGCAGCACGGACTCTCAGGAGCCCATTTCGTCGGACTCGCAAGCAGGTCTTTGAGAAATTGTAATGGTTCATGTTCATTGAAAAATCATCACCACGAAAGCCAGTCACGAGCTGCATCAACAATCTCGACCCACTGCACTGGGCCGCCAGTCGCTGTCTGCTGGTGCATAGAGCTCGTGAACCCTGGGTACTGGTTCAGGAAATCGAGGAGTTCGTGGTAGGTGCTCTGCAGCATGGTCTCTTTCGAAGGTCGGAGCAGGGTCACCTGCAGGGACACCGTGTCCGCGGGAGTGGTTGCTTCAATTGTGAAGGTCGTTGCAAAATCAGACTTGTTGTACAGTAGAAACGGAAAATGGACGACTCGGTCTTGCCCTATTAGCATCTTCTGGAACCACCCTCCATTCCTAACAATTACGGAAAGGATGTCGTACCTCAACAACTCAATTTGAACTCCATATTTGCCATTGGACTGCACCAGCACGTACTCCTCCTCTGCCGCCAACGACGGTCGCCCTGACGATCCGATAGAGGGACGGTTAGAACCTGCGGCCGTGCTGGCGGAGTCCTTCTCACCGAAAGCGGCGCACACGTCCGAGACGAAGCCATAGAGGTCGTACGTGCTCGGTCCTAGGACGGGCGAGTTGCAGGGAGGGCGGAATCCATCCATCTGGAGTTCTGCACTGTTTTTCCATTTCTTTATTGAACTGAACAGAGACCCACAAGCCTCAAGGACAGAGACATCAGCGTTGCTGTACAGAGCTGAATCGAGTATCTGTGTTGAAGATGGCAATGTTTTTACTCTTGAAAGCAGCTGGCTGTCAGGCAATGTCATTAAATCAAAACCGAGTGGTGTGGGCTCGGTCGGGGGGCCGAGAAACGAGGCTAGGACCAGCGCTTCCGTGTCAACGTGCTTGGAGGTCATTTGAGGTATGTATACCAAAAAAATGCCGGAGTGGCTGCTGCAGAGACTCCAATCCACCTTCGACGATTCCCGCGGCGACCCACGATGATAGCTGCGACCTCGTGCGTTTCTCCACGTAGCGAACGTCAAGGAGCACGAGCGCCGCCCAGTCGTCTTTATGACGCAATGCACGGCCCACAGCTTGGTTCACGCTCTTTGCGCACTTAACTTCTCGGACATCTACTCTTGCCCCGAAAGCATCGAGGTACTGTTGTCTAGCAGCTAGCTTCGGCGTGTCAGGAGGGTAGGGTAACCCAACGATGACGACGAGTCGGGCAAGACCGTCTTTGAAGTCGACGCCTTCCGACAGGCTGCCGCCCACGACTGCGGCGAGCACACCCTGTTGGCCAGAATTGATTGCGGTGGAATAGGCAAAAAGAACGTCAGAACCTCGACCCTTTTCCTCAAAAAACATCGGCCAATTTCTTGATGCGATGTAGTCTTTGAATAGTCCCAGAAAGGAGAACGAGGGAAAAAAGAGGACAGAGCCTTCATGATTGATCTCCAACGCTAGGCCCGTCACGCATTCGAGCCAGGGAAGTGATCGTTCCCTCTGATTAAAGGTCAGTCTCAAGGGCTCCCCGTCTACAGAGGTGACGGCGTGTACGGCATACCTCTCTCTGGCAACCACATGTTCGCCTGTGAATTCAGTGGTGGGGCAAGTCAGAAGGCCTTTGAAAGCGTCGAACTCGCGCCTGGGTTGCATGGTACCCCCGGCAAGGATGACGCCGTGGGCTCTCTCGACAAGGGATTTCAGACCGTGCTCCGCGCCCCGAACAAAGATGCAAAGAGACTCGTTTTGCTCCACCACCACCACTGCGTGCTCGAACGGGCGGACCAGCAGGAGCAGAACGTCGCGAGCGGCGAAGACTGCCGACGAATCCGGCTCGTTCGCCAGCCCAATGCCGTAGAGTTGCTGTGTGAATCTCCAAAAGCACCCACGTGGACAATATTGGATTGGTCCACCCACCTCCCGAGGATCTCCAATGAGGGCCCCAGCCGTCGGTTGACTGCCTGGCAGTCGAGTGCTCCGGACTCTGACCTAATGAGGTCAAGGAGTGCTCGATTAAGACGTCTCCACTGTTTCAGCCGGACTTTCGAAGACGGTTTAACAGTCTTGACAGCTATCTCCATTATCCGGTCGAGGGTCAGTAGTCCCCGCTGTGAGACTTCTTTTGACTGGGCCTCAACCACACTGTCTAGGACGTTATGGCCCTCGTCCAGGATCAAGACGTTGTTCGTCACAAAGTCTACCTCACCGGGCACGAAGAGGCTCGTGTAGGGCATGAGCACCACGTCAGCGAGGGCGGCCGCCTTTTTCGTCGCGTAGTACGGGCATAACATATGAGACATCCCCCATGAGACACACTCCTCGATGTCCATGGATTTGGACTGTATGGAATTTGAAAAGCCACCTACAGTGATTGCCGCGGCGAAACTGTTGAGGCCGTTGTGGAAGCAACAGCCAGACTCCGATACTAGCTTCCGGCAAGAATCCCTCACAAGTCCCTTTGGCAACGCCCGCACGCCCGGGTGCACACACAAGACGTTCCTAGATGCCAGGCTGACCATGCCCACCCCTGCTCCGCCCTCTATCCTCCGAAGCTCCCCATGGTACTGGGCCAGTTGCGAGTGGGTTCTACTGCAGATGACGACTTTTCTTGTCGCGTCGAATAGCGGCTCGAGAGCCACCTCCTGTCTTTGCCCGGATGCCAGAAACCGCTTTCCCAGCTCTCGAACCTGAGAGACTCTGCGCAGGTCCTCCTCGCATGCAACCTCGGCCTCGGCTTTCCGCTGCTGGCGAATCCCGGCGACCATCCAGTCTGGCACTGCGTTCTCGTCCATTGGGACGTCGGTTAGGTACAGGAGAGAGCGGCGACTGAAGAGCCAGGCTAAGACGCCAGTGAGAATGGCAAGCGTCTTTCCGGTTCCAGTGGGAGATTCGAAAATCCCCACCCCCCGACTGTCCAGCACGTCTGTGAGGGCCTGGCGAAATGCAACTTGAACACTGTACGGTGGAAACGGAAACGGAAACATTTGGGATAATAATGAGACGTCATCGAAAACTTGCAATGGCTCTCGATGAAAACGACACTTTTGGTAGCCTTCACATGTCTTTCGAGCACTACAATGAGCTGCTCGCAGAACATGGGCTTATCCTCGAAACGGACGTCACAAAGGGTCGGTGCGTGTATGCATCCGTGCCCATTAAACGGGGAGAGGTGATATTCAAGTCAAGACCGTTCGCGTCGTCCGTATTCATCGAGAAGTTGCCGGCAGCGTGTTCGAATTGCCTGCTTGCGTTTGCGTTCCCGGATTCCGACCAACAGGTGCAGGCTTTGCGCTGCTCCAAGTGCAAGGAGGCTCATTACTGCAATCCACAGTGTCAAAAGAAGCATTGGCCAATTCACAAAGCCGAATGTCGACGCCTTCCACAGCTCATTAGAAACGCTCTGCAAATCGGGGTCCCACCATTCCTCCTTTGCAACATTATCCTCGCGACCCGAGTTCTTCGTCGGGCATCGGATGTTGTCGCTATCCACTGCGACGACACTGGACATCTTGTGGCAGGCTTCCAGGAGGTCGACGCTATGTGCGAAGTCAATCGTCTGGTACTGACCACTGACGAGGGGCCCACAGAGGACGCCATCCAACTGCAAGTGCTGGAGGGGGTATTGAGTCTAGTGCCTCAAGGCTTTTGGGGTGGTGTTCCTGCGGCGACAAGAACTCCGGCAGCTGTGGCGCGGCTTCTGCGGAAGTTCCAATGCAACAACTTTGCTTTCTGCGATCCGCTGCTTCACCCTGTGGCTGCGGCTGTGTTCCCTTTCGGAGCGCTGCTCAACCATTCCTGCTGTCCAAATTCTGTCCTTATGCACTACCAGGGAACCCAGGTCGTCAGGGCCCTCCAAGACATCGAGCCTGGTGAAGAACTTGTGCATTCGTACGTAGACGTCTGCGCTGCGACAATAGACCGGCAACGGGGGTTCCTTGATAACTTCGAGTTCCTCTGTGAGTGCGATCGGTGCAAGCAGATGTCTTGTGTCAAGGCCGATGGATCTACACGTTTTGGGGACCGTTTGTACGAGGACGAGGTCAACTTGGATGCTGCGATGCATCAGGACAAAACCGGAACGCTGTGTCGACCACTAGTCACGAAGCCAGAGGGTCTACCCTTAGCCCTCCGTGAGGCAGTGGACTTATACAACAGGGCAGTGGCGGAAGCTGACGTCGAGAAGGAGTACGAGTTGGTGTTGATGGCATTCAATGTCTTCGACTGCCATCTACACCGCTACAACATTGACAGGTACACCGTTCTGGGATCCCTTGCCACGGTGTCCATGATACGCGGCGCTGCCAAGGAACGCTTGCAGTGTGTGGGTTTCCACAGCGAGCTTGTGGATCTAGCACGCACTTATTACTGGCACGTGCCATCCCACCCACTGGTTGGGCTCTACCTCGTGACCCTCTCGGAGCTCTTGGCTGAGGCTGCATGCGCAAACGCTGCTGCCGTTGCCAAAGAGGCATTGTCGGTGTGCACAGTGTCGTACGGGTCGCAACACCCTATCATTAGAGCGCTCAAATCTAAAATAGTCTGACGTGGGCTATGCGAAGAGTGAACAAGGCCAGACATCCCTTGCTGGTTACTTCTTTCACGCCGAGAGGGAAGCTTTCAGCAACCGAAATCAAGTCGCCGGAAGATTATTTCAATGCTCTGTACCAGACAGAATACTGCATCCGCCGACCCCCAGGCGAGCCAGAGATATATGCTGCATACACGTACGTACCGAAGAAGGTTCGCTTCGATCTTAAGGTCAGGCTCCCAGAGGAAAGCGGCTCGGAAGGCGACAGCAAGGCACTCACAAGGGAGGAGATGATGGAGGATGTGCAACATCACCGACGTGATTTCGGAATTGGCCACCAGGAGTGGTTCGACATCATCGACGACTCTGAGGTGCGCCTTGAAAGGACGAATGGGCGACAAAGTGTCACCACTCCTCGTCGACCACTGCACAGGTTCACAGCGGCCAGCCTCTACAGATTGAAGCACCCACCAAGTCACCTTCGCCGGAGATATCGGCAGCGAGGTTTTTTGCCAGACGTGTCTGAAGCGACCCCAAGTCGCCGAAGGCTGCCTTACGCTGTGGAAATCGAGAACCTCCACGAGGCCCCTCCTATATTCTCTCCCATAGAGGTCGCGTGTGCTCTGTATGGCTTGCCTATATGGACGCCGCCGTCGTTCTTTGTTCCTGAACCGGAAATCATGGCGCCGGTCTGGACTCCTAAGGAGCATGCAGTTTCACCCAAGAATCCGTACAAACCAGGAATGGCGGTAAGGCCTCGAAGGGTGCCTCGCTTACTGAGGACGCCCAAGGTCCAAAGGGAGGAGTTGCTACATGAACGCATTGCGAATCCACCGCTTAACGAGACGTCTCGATCTTGGGTACTCTCCAGGGAGCATCTCTTCCGACAGCGGTTCGCTCAAGCAGGAGTCTGGGAGCCAGTTTACAAGCAACGAACTGCTGAGTTCTTCAAGCAGCACCCAACCTACGTGTACGAGTCACCTTCTGGGAGAGGTCATGTAGTAGCCAGGTACGACCCAGAATTTCCAAACACGACTAACGACGCAGCGGAGACGCCAGAGTCGGAGGCAAAGGTTTCTGTGCAGGTCTCAGCTCCTCTGGATCAGGTTCCACATCGCGACGAGCTCTCCCTGGTGTCGACTCGCATTGCTCTCCGTTCCCGTGAGGTAAGCCAGGAACCGTTCCTCGACATTTGCGACGACCCTCACGCTGACACGTCGACAAAGCACTCGCTACCTGCTTTCCAACAAACCGACCCCGCCGACAGAAGAACACGGATTCTTGAGTTGGCACAGCAGCGACAAACAACTGCCCTAAAAACCTCCCCTGGCCCCACGACCACCTGGCTGCAGCAGGCCGCAAGGTGGGCTCCAAAGAAGAGTCCTCGAGTCCTATGAGCTCTTTGCAATGTTGAGGCGTTGTCTGAGAATTCGAAAACTCCTGGTCAATTTGACTGCGATTCGTATCATATTATTCATCCTCAGCATCTGACATTGTGGACAGTTCACAATTCAACAGACAACTTCACAATTCAACGGGAGGACGTGCAACTTCACAATTCAATGGGTGGATTGTGGACTGGTAAGTGAGACAAAACGGTTTATGCCGGATATCCTTAGCCTGATATAGCATATTTATACTGTTGCGAATGTCCATACTTAGCATACAGCTTCTGCTGTGCATGGAGTATTGCTTGGGGGGCTGGTAGCATAGGAGGACATCATTGGTCCGTGTTCCTGAACGCATGACGAATACCAACTATCTGATGGGAAGGGATTTCAGGATGAGAGA
>NW_027151940.1:0-1350 GCF_019968955.1 Porospora cf. gigantea A | reverse complement strand
TGAAAGCCAATGCTCGCAAATCACCCACGCAAGTGGTGTACGTGGGGGGTGGTTTCAAAAAAAAATCCAATTACTATATGTCGTTAGACTCCATCGCGTTTTCTTGTGTTCCATGCGTAACTATTCTAAATGATTCCTTATGACTTTAGCCCGCAACGTGACGTGCTCCTCTCTCCGAGAAACCACTCCGTGCGTTACTCCAATACCTTATTCCAACTCTTTATTTCACCTCCTTATTTCAACTCCTTATACCAACTGCTAAAATAAACCCTTTGAACCTAGCGGGTCAAGTTAACCTCTGGTCAGTGCTCCGCCTGCGACGGCTAGCAGATCAAGCCCTCCGTCCGGCGGATCAGTTCCGCACATTGTGTCGGCGTCAGCTGGATCATCGTCTGTGGTCCTTGAGCCATGTCGTCCACCACGTCACGACCAGGTCTCTCCCAATTTGACCGTTGTCTGACATTGTTCTCTTGCTCTTTTGTTTATCATCTTATTCCCTTTTCCCATAACTATTCTACACAATTCCTTATGACTCTAGCCCGCAACGTGACAAGGAAACTGTTTTCTGAAACCACCCCCCACGTACACCACTTGCGTGGGTGATTTGCTAGCATTGACTTTTATACACATGAACTTTCATACAGAGCATGTAACTAAATGAACAGTTTGAAGATGATCTGGGACTGAGTTTCGGTCGAAAATCGGTAATTTGGCGTCCACGTAACGAATGAAAGGAGGGGGGCCGGTACCTGACCCCCCTCCTTTCTGCGAATTGATATATAGAAACACAACGTCTTCGTGCCGCAATCAAAATGGTATATCTCTAACAGCATCAAGACAACATACTCTGACGTGTAATTAAAAAAGGTATTTTGTCCCGTTTGAGCGTTGGGGTATATATTGATACTGGCGGGACCCTCCCCGCCATTACGACAAACACGTACGCCACACTGACGAATTTTTACACGCTTACGCTTACGCATGGTGGCGGAAAACAAGAAAACGCGATGGAGTCTAACGACATATAGGGATTGGAACTGTTTTCTGAAACCACCCCCCACGTACACCACTTGCGTGGGTGATTTGCGAGCATTGGCTCTCATACACATGAACTTACGTACACATGAACTTTCATACACAGCATGCAACTAAATGAACAGTTTGAAGATGATCTGGGTGTTATAGTTTGCTCTGCGTGTTGTAGCGAGCAATCGGAGAGGTGACGCTGTTAATTTCTAGTTTTCCGCCACCATGCGTAAGCGTAAGCGTGTAAAAATTCGTCAGTGTGGCGTACGTGTTCTTCGTAATGGCGGGGAGGGTCCCGCCAGTATCAATATATACCCCAACGCT
>NW_027151939.1:0-1353 GCF_019968955.1 Porospora cf. gigantea A | reverse complement strand
CTTCCGAACATCCACGAGGTCCTCGTCGCCAAGAAGAAGTAAGCTGCCCGGCAGCGTCCAATTGGAACGACACAGGTCACATAGTGACCACCTTTTGTTAGTTAAACCGTGCTTGAAGTATTGTTGTGAACGAATAGAACATGATCAGTCGCCGACTTCATTCACAGTAAAGCGTCTGCAACATCCACAAGTTCTTGTTTGTACTCCTCCGTGGTATATATGTGGAGGTTTGAAATCTTGTTTCTGCTGTTGAATTTGATGGTGGGGGCACCACCTCTTCCTCTCCGCCTTCGACCACGCTGGGCTTTTGTAATGGTGGGGACGGAGCGATTCCTTTGCAGTTTCATTGTTTCCAAGAAAGAGTCGAACGTAGGCAATGGCATTTCACTCCACATGTCCTTTAAGTCCTTGTCCAAGGCATCGACAAGTTGTTCCTGCAGAGGCGGTCCAAAGGAGTAAATTATTATACCCTTAAGGGTTGCACAGGCCTCGCATTTGTTCTCTAACTTCTCCGTCAACTCACATTTCATGTGGCTTTCTGCGGTGTACGCTTTGCAACGGACGGCTTTCGTAGCTCGAATCGCTCGAGCCTGCTTGTTCTCTACTAGCGTGTTTAACCACTCCTCCATCTTTGGATTGTGTTCCAAGAGATCCGGAGTTATCTCCAAACCACGTTCAGCGTACTCTGGGTTCGTCTTCAGTACCTGCAGGATCGTTTCCGGTGACACCATCTGTTCAAAAGGACTTTGATACCTCCAGCGCTTCCGAACACCGTCGAAAACGATTCTAGGATGGTCCTTCAAAGCACTTAGGAACTTATGATCTCTCAAAATCTGGATCTCGTTGCCCAGGGCGACTTGTAACTGCTGAGTAAGAAGCGGCATCTCGGACTTCTTCAAGATTTCCAAGCACTTGTGCATAGCAAACCCGTACGCACGCGGTGCATCTTCAGTCTGCTGTGACACTCTACTCATTCAGCAGGCAAATTGCAGATTTCTTTGCCCATGTGTGTATCTCCGCACAGACGAGTAGGGACGTGGTACACCATTGGGATTACCCCAGACAGAATGAACGCGTAGGCGAGCGTTTGCGAGTCCATGAGTGCAATTTCGTGACTGCCCCAGCACCACGTCGTGGAAACGCTTCGCGGCGCAAATTGAGAGACTCTTGGGTTCTTTTGATGTTATAAGCGCTCATCATCATCCTACCCGAGGGACTGCCGCATCAAATGTTGAAAAATTGTCGATCAAATACTGGGGTATAGATATAACCGTAATGGCTTTCGAACCAAAAAAATTACATGAGACAGAATTTCCTGTCTCCGATTTAGGCCGGCAATTAGGAAAATTCAAA
>NW_027151938.1:0-9949 GCF_019968955.1 Porospora cf. gigantea A | reverse complement strand
CCGCCGCCATTGACACGACAAAGCTCACTGCGAACACAAGAGTGGCTTTGATGGCCGACAGCTACCAACTCCACAAGATCCTCCCGTCCAAGGTGGACCCTCTGGTTTCTCTGATGAAGGTGGAAAAAGTTCCTGACTCCACGTATGAAATGGTAGGCGGACTTGAGAAGCAAGTCAAAGAAGTGAAGGAGGTCATCGAGCTGCCTATTAAGCATCCTGAAATTTTCGAATCTCTGGGTATCGCCCAACCAAAGGGTGTGCTGTTGTACGGCCCTCCCGGAACCGGCAAGACTCTGCTGGCTCGGGCTGTGGCTCACCATACGAACTGCACATTCATTCGAGTTTCGGGCTCGGAGCTCGTCCAAAAGTACATTGGCGAAGGCAGCAGAATGGTACGAGAGCTATTCGTCATGGCCAGAGAACATGCGCCATCAATCATTTTCATGGACGAAATCGACTCGATCGGCGGACAGCGACTGGAATCGGAACATGGGGACTCGGAGGTCCAACGCACAATGCTCGAGCTTCTCAACCAACTCGACGGCTTCGAAGCCACCAAGAATATCAAGGTGATCATGTGCACAAACCGCATCGACATTCTGGACGACGCCCTCCTACGCCCTGGAAGGATAGACCGCAAGATCGAGTTTCCTAACCCCAATGAGGAGGCTCGGTACGAGATCCTCAAGATCCACTCGCGAAAGATGAACCTTGTCCGAGGCGTGGACCTCAAGAAGATCGCAAACCAAATGACCAGCTGTTCAGGAGCCGAGACCAAGGCCGTATGCCAGGAAGCCGGAATGTTTGCCCTGCGCGAGCGACGCGTTCACGTGACGCAGGAGGACTTCCAACTAGCTGTGAGCAAAGTTACACGGAAGGACGCTGACCGGAACATGAGCGTGCGCCAGCTTTTTAAGTGATCGTTACTGCCTTTCGAATTTCACATAGGAAGCATGAACCGTATTGAACTGGCATTCGAATTTCACATAGAAAAATTTAATGAAGTTTACGGCCTATCTTGCCGGTAATCCCTCATAGGGTCAGTTCTCGTGAGGTCGAGGTTGCAAAAGCACGCTTGCTCTTGCCTGAATGAGAGGACTCGTAACATATGCCCATAAAGGGGGTTAGCACAGAGCAGGCGCAAGTCGTCACGGCCTGCCTCTTCCAGACCGTCAATCTTGAAGTTACGTAGTTGCTCCCGGGACAGGCGCCGGCCCCCAATAAAAATTACGAAGTCTCGGTCTAAACGATTGCCCATGACGCCTCTTACCACAGCTGGCAATCGCCGGTCCAAGAACTCCAAAACCGACAGTTGAGGGTGAAGCTCAACCAGCATTAGTGACTGCTGCACGCCGTGGAGTGGGTCGTAGTAATTTACAGAAACTATACGCGAGGGGTCGCGAGGGCTGGAAGAGGATTTGAACCGCGCTACAACGGACACCAGTCTCCTAAACTGCGGACTGGTCAGTCCCGCAATGGGGTTGAAGAAGGGGAAGGGGTTGCGGAACGACCCCGGCAGAGAGGGACAGTACAAAGGCCTATCACGGTTGTATCGGTCAATGTCTCGCACCTGGTCGATGCTTCCTTCAGGACCGCGGGCGCAAGCGGCCACAGACTGCACATGTATCAGCGGGTTGAATAACGCGTCTGCGGTGTGCACTCCGCGGTCTCCGGACGGCATGGGTTCGAAGGGCCGCGCCCCGTCGCAAGCTGCTTGCTGTAGGAGGCTGAGTATCTCCCCACGGCCCATGTCCCGGGAGTCCTCGGAATTCGGCGTGATAGCAGTGGTCGGCGTCGAAAGGTCCTCTTTGGGGCTCTGTCTGCTCACAAGTAGGAGCATACTTTGAATCTGCCCGATCGTGAGCATGACGATCTGCTCAGACTGAACACTGCCTGGCAAAATGTGCATGATTTGAGCGAAGTCGATGTCATCGAATGACAGAATCGGCGGCGGTTGGGGAGTGACGGAGTGCATTGAGGAACGGCCAGCGGGAGGTGGGGTCAGAGGCACGTCCATCATATTCTCGTGGAACGCCGGCAGCGAACCAGTGATGTCGGCGGTGGAGAACGAGTACGACTTGTTGGACATGTCTACGTCCAAGACGCCCCTCGACTCTTACCGTTTAGCATTTCGTACGTGACGTGCGAATATGCAAATACACGTAATATGGACGTCGTGGGGCAGTTACATTTGACTCCTTGTGATTCGGAGAGAGAGCTGCGTTTACCACTGGAAGCATGCCGTCAAGCGAGAGTCCTCGCAAGCGTCTCCGATTTCGTGAGGCCTGGGGAGACGATACGGCTGCCGACGCTTACGGAGCGGTGTCTAAAAAAGGTGGTTGAGTACCTGTGTCACTTGCACACAGCAGGAGCGCCGTTGCTCAATGACGACTCGGAATCTATCTGTGAGCCTGCAACGTCCTTTCAAAGTAGATCAAAAGGATCCTTCGGCGCTGTTTGGAGGCGAGGAACTGGCCATGTTCAACGATCTCTCGATTACGGAGCTCGGCGAACTGATAAAAGCCTCCCACTATCTGGACTTTCACCGGCTGGAGGTCCTGTCGAGCTCTTTGCTGGCGAAGGTGCTTACGGAGACGGACATACACACCTTGAAGGTCACTTTGTCATCTATGCACTAACCACACTTCCCCCCGCCGCACCCGCCTGCAGCTAGCCACGACTCCCCCGAACTCCTTGTGACACTCAGCCCGCAAAATGCTTCCGCGTCGGTAGGGTGGATGCCCACAGTGTCATCGAGGTCACATTTGGTCAGTCCCTTCCTGAAGGCCACCCCGAAGCCCTGCATCAGCTCCCCAGCACTCGGACCTATGAAGTGCATTCCGAGCACAGTTTCGAAAGCGTCCTTGCGGACGACGACTTTGCAAAGACAGGTAGCGGACATGTCGAGGTCAAACTCGTGTTCCCGAGTGGCTGGCACTTTTTCGCGATGGGCCATCTGGTGTTCAAGGCTCGTGAATTCGAACAGATAGCAGTCCACTTCCGCGGGATGCTTAGCCTGCGCCTCCTCCTCGGACAGGCCGACATGCGCGTATTCCATGGGAGTGAATACTGTTGTCGGAATGGAGTCCATATCCATCAACTTGGAACTGCCTTCATAAAGGCGCCGCACCAGCAGTTCGCCAGTTTTTATCGCCACAGGTGTCAACTCTAGACTCCTGCTTGACGCGTCTCCGATTGAAAAAATGTTTGGCTGTGTGGTGCAATCGTGCGCGTCCGTTTTGATTTTCCCACTGTTGGTCAACTCAACGCCAGCAGCAGGCAGATTCAAACCAGCGACGTCAGCATGCCTTCCAGTGGCATACAGCACCGTATCGTAGACAGCCGACGAGCCGTCCTCGAAGGAGACGCTGATGCCTCCAGGCACCTTAGCCATGGCGGAGGGCAACGAATGTGAGAACTTCGTGCCCATTTCGGTCATGATGGATACAATTTTGTCAGCGCACTGCCGGTCAAACCCTCGCAGAGGCACCGACCGCACCACGACGGTCGTGTCGACTCCGAGGTGAGTGAGGAATCCTGCACACTCGAGGGCAATGTACGCAGCCCCCACCACCAAGCACTTCTTTGGTGCCGTTCGCAGCGAAAAGAGGTCGTCAGAGGTTATCGCAAGCTCATGCCCGGGAATCTGAGGCACGAATGGCCGGCCGCCAGGGGCAAGAATGATGTGGTCCGCTGTGAGCCGCTTAGCCTCGCCCTTCAATGTGTAAGCCACGGTTCGTTCGTCGGCGAGGCTCGCTAGGGCGTTGATATACTGGACCTTGCCTCGGAGCCCCTTTTTGTAATTGAAGTTCAGCTTTCGGATGAACATCTGAACATTCTCTACCAGTTGCACCCAGTTGTGCGTGACGGGACCCTTGGTGTCCCAACCGAAAGCCTCCGCGTCGTGGTGGAACACTGGCCCCATCAATGCGGCGTAGTGCATTAGCTTCTTGGGGATGCAGCCCACGTTGACGCAAGTTCCGCCTACGCCCCATGAGTTGCCGTGCGGAGATTCCTTCACGAAATCGAACATTGCCACTCGTTTCCCCAACGTGCCTGCAGCTTTAGCAGCTGCCATACCGCCTGATCCACCTCCGATCACTGCTAAATCGTAATGCTCCATGTGAATATGCCGAATAGTGCATTACGAATGTTGGTGGATCTTTGTGGGGCCCGTGTAATGTGTGCGAAAGACTGTCGGGGATAGCAGTGGAAAAGACGTATTTGGAGTGACAAGCTATGTCAAAACCCGTGCTTGTAGGGCTGAAAAGCTCCACGACTTACAACGACGAGCTGATATGCCATGTGAAAACAGTTCGTGGCGTCGACGGGTGCCTAACTACGTTGGAGCATGGCGCCTTCGAGTCCTCACAGGTAGAGAAGCGGCTGAAGGACTCGACGCACACCGAGCTGACCGCAGACTGCCCTTCCGTCGAACTTGCGGCGCGCCACCACGCGGTCATGAATGTTTGTCTGACTGAAGCAATGGAAACTGCGCCAACTAAGAGACACAAGTCGTCTTAGAACCTCTTTAAACACGCGAAGCAGGAGTTCTCCGATGCGAATGTTTGTGACGAAACCTCCGTGTGCAATGTGCATGCTACCGTTCACTGCGTTCCTAATCCTCACAACGCTGGGACTTCGAGGTGCGCCCCGTGAGCGAGTCAGCTCCATTACGAGGTTCAAGGCACACAACGTTGAGCCCGACGCCATCGTCAGCCAGTTGCGATTCGAGCTCCAGCCTTACAAACAGCACGAAATGTGCACAGACCTCGCTGACTCCTTGGACTTCGACGATCCGCGAAAAACTCCGCTCAGGGCCGCAGTGTTCACCCTAGACGACGACGAGACCAACGACCCTTACAGCAGCAACTGGGAGCTGGACAAGGCTTGCGCTGATGCTTTTGGCAGCCTCAAGGCAAGCATATTGGGGTCCCACGACGGCATGTCCGTCTTCGAGTTCGTCGACCGTCTGGCAAAGTGCGAGGTTGATGCTGAGGGGCACACGCTGCTGCAGTCTGCACTTCGTAACGGCTTCAACTCGTGCGTATCGGCTCCGTTGGTGAAGCAGGTACTGCTAGTGCCCTCGTCAGGATACCATCCTGTCTTGGCAACGACCAGGGATAAGGACAACCTGTTACACTTGGTGGTGCAGTCGAACAGCGAGGTTATGTTAACGAAGGCTCTGAAGGTAGTAGCCAGCTATCCCTACCGAGGCAAAAGCCGCACACGCGACACCACCGGCAACGCCGTTCTCTACAGTCTAATGGAGGCGAAGAACGATAAGGGGGACACGCCTGTAATGGAAGCCGAGCGTAGTGGTAATCTGGCCCGAAGGTTGAAGACGTACTACCGCACCCTAAAGACAAATCTGAGGACGGCTCTAAACGAGGCTATGAAGGCAGGCGGGCTGCCAACAGATGCGTAGATAGGAAATTGATTTCTTGAAGGGTTAGGGAACTCGTTTGTCGAAGGGGTCAAAGGGGACGGTGACAACACCTTCATCCAATGATTTGCTTGACACGCCTGTGGGGTCGTCCCCTTGAGGTGTGGTCTCTTCCACAAAATTGACGACGCGGTTGGAAGAGGGTAACCCATAAAAGAGTTCGGGAGGGTCACCCGAGGAGATGGCATCAGGGCCGTCAGAGGCCAACGACGACGAGCCTTCGAAGAATACGGCTGGTGGCGGTTCCGATGTCGGCGAGGAAGGTGTAGGAGCAATAGGGTGGGACTGAGACAGAAGCTCCTCAGAGTGAGCTCCCAAAGGACGACCCACCGCCACAACAGTGAAGTCTGTCGAAAGACTAATTTCCAGCACGTGCCTATGCAGTAGGCGGAAGACAAGCTGGGGTGAGGTGACCTTGTCTCTTATCCCTGACTGGACAGCGACTCCTGGCGGCGTGCCGCCGGACCCGTCAGTTCGTAGGAAGACGCGCATGTCACTGGAGGAGATAAGCTTGTCGTCTGAGTTGTGGCCCCAGATGTACACGTGGCGGCGCTCATCTAGAATTGCGGAGTGGTGGTAGCCAGCAGCCACTCGGAACCCCCCGGGAAAATGCCCCTGGTGCACTCGGATTTCCCGTGGCACCTGCAACGTTGAGACAGAGGGCGTGCCACATTGGCCTGCCTGGTTGTCCCCGACGGCCCATACCGACCCGTCTTCGCCTAGCATAAGGCAATGCCGAGCGCCGCAAGCAACTTGCGCCACGTTAGGTAAACGAGCGCCCCCGGCGAGACGAGTCCGAAGGCGGCCAGGGGAGTAGACTCGATGCCCTTCAGCCTTGAAGGACTGCATCTCTTCGATCTTTGCGAAGCCTTTTAGAAAGTCAGAGAAGTGGGTTTTGGGATCTGCCGCCTCACGGGCCTCTGAGGCGAAGATGTCGAGGTTCCCACGCGCAATTTCTCCGTAGGTGCCGTCGCCCCAGAACCATACTCGACCTGTAGTGTCCAGCACACTACCGAATCTTGCACCCAGGGATATTTGCTTAACTTGTACATTGGGAAACTCGAACAGACACGCAGGTTCGAACGATGTCTTGGCAAAAAAAGTGCGACCCCAGAACCATAAACGACCTCCTCGGTCTCCTGTGGGCGCCCGTGTGGCTACTGTAACCTGGTTCGCCTTGGAAGCCAGAGTCACAACCTTGTCGCCGCTCCACTTGAAGTCCACTAGGCCTGGCCGGTCCGCGTTATCTGAAGCAGCCCGGCCCAGGCACAACGCCCTGCCCCAAGTATAGATCTCAGGCTGATCGTCAGCAGTCATGACCACGGATGAGTAGTTGCCGCAGGCCACGTCGGCTACACATCGGTCCATATGTACCTCCGTCAGTGTTCGGAGGTAGGAGTAGTGCTCTCCAATGCCGGCCTGCCCCATATCATTCATCCCATAGGCAAAAACGATGCCATGAGTCGTCAGCACCAGCACGTGCGAGAGTCCGCAGGCCACCCGCAGCACCGATGCCCCCATAAAACGACCGATGCACTCTTCCGGGAAGGGACAGTCCTCCTTTCCTGGTGCAAGGCGATCGTTGGGATCCACATCAAGGGGCGTCCGCTTCGACGTCACTCCTGCCCACGTAATCTCTGTCGGAACGGGCGATATACCAAAAGGAAGGTGAGAGGAGGCTTTCCCCCAGACGAAGACCTCAAAGTCGTAAGTCGACGTTTCTGGTGGAGGGTTGAGAACTGAGTTTGAACCAAAAAAATACCCACTGAAGTCTGTTGTCAACAGCGCTGGGGCGTCCAAGATAGCTTGCTTCCGCGCTTCTGTAGCCCGTTTTTGCTGCTTTGACTGGCGTCCGCAGGATGCTGCAATAGAATTTCGCGAGCACTGGAGATGCCATTTTCGGCTGCAGTTTCCCACCTGTAGCCTTCTCAGCAAAAATCTCCTCCTGCATGCGCGTGTTTCGCTAATTGTTACATTTGGGATGGGTCGGAAGCGTGTTCAGAGCCTCAAAACAAGGTTGCTGAAGCTTCTCAAGTCTCGAGCGGCAGTGGGTAACTCGGGCCTCGGAAACGCAGGCCGTGATGGGTGTATTCGTGGCTGTGGCTGCCGCCTACCAACTATACCTCGCCTTTCTAATGCGTGAGACCTCTGTTAACGTCTCGCCGCTGTCCGACATGGACGTGTGGTCGGGAGACTTTGGCGGGCTGGACACTTCGATGAGGAAGGACGTCGTTCATCGCATGCTAGACGGCCAAGTATTAATCAACCCCAGCGTGGATGCCTTGCATGGACGGGTTGGTTTACTAAAGGACGGCTCGCCATTGTTCCAGCCTCTGACATCGCCGATGTCGAAAAAATCTATGCCCTCTCTCCTTCGTGAAGGTGGAGGATTCAACCTCGAACTGTCGAACCGACTACCGTTGGAGCGCAGCGTGCCGGAATCACGGCATCCCGATTGCAAAGCGCGGGAGTGGTACTCCGACAGTACCGGCTACTCCAAGGCCAGTGTCGTTATAGTATTTTTCAATGAGCCCTTCTCTACTCTAGCTAGGTCGGTGCACTCGGTGTTCCAACGGACTCCACCTCGTAAGTGTGCGGCGGCCCCATCACCCAGATCTTCTGGAGGAGGTTATCCTTGTGGATGACGGCAGCGATGTAGATTGGATCACAGGAAAGGGCGAGTACACAAAAGCCTCCTCGCACAGAAAGGTGGAGGTTAGTCCTTCCCTTGAGGAACTGGTGGCGGCCTATCCAAAGACACGACTGGTGCGCTTGCCTGAAAGGAAGGGCATTGTGGGTGCTAGGCTCGCTGGAATTCGGGCGGCCAAGGCACCAATATTCGTGATACTCGACAGTCATATCGAATGTGGCCATGGCTGGTTAGAACCGATGATACATCGTATCTCCGAAGATCCTCGTCGTATCCTAATGCCTCAGATCGACGGTATAGAACAGGAGACATTTGCACATGAGACGGGCGGGATTGGGTGTACACTTGGCTTCCTCTGGAAGCTTATGGAACATGCATTTGACGCTCCGAGAGAATTTCCAAAGGTTACGCTGCCGGAACGGATTCAGGCCGGGCCAACCGATTTCGTGAGCTCTCCAGCCATGGCGGGAGGGCTCTTCGCGGCGAATGTGGAGTTCTTTGAGAGCATTGGGGCTTATGACCCGCTTTTCGAGCACTGGGGCACCGAGAACCTCGAATTCTCCTTCCGCCTCTGGCAGTGCGGTGGTGTCCTAGAGTGTGTCCCTTGCTCAAGAGTGTATCATATATTCCGTAAGGGTGGAGTAGGATACACATCACCTATTCACTCGGTGACTCGCAATAAGCTGCGAACGCTGTCCATTTGGATGGACGAGTATGCGGATCTCGCATGGCGCGTCATAGGTAGGCCGAAGATTCCGTTTGGCGACATCGAAACCATGAGGGCGTGGCGCAAGGAGAAAGGGTGTAAGAGCATGAAATGGTATCTCGAGAACGTCAACCCCGAGTCCTACGTGGTCGACCTGGAGAAGGATGTACCATTCTTGGGTCCACTCAAGCATGCCAAGAGTGGCATGTGCTTGGAAGACACCTCCTACGGTGGCAACGAGCAGCCCTTGGCATTCCGAAGATGCAGCGGCCGCGACCACCAAGAGTTTATGTATTTTACACGGACCCATCACGTCATGCCTGTTTTGAATGATGAGATGTGCCTCCCCGCCCCTACCAACATGCCTGGGTACAATACCGCTTGGTGCCACAACGGAAGTCAGGCGTGGACCGTGCGAGTTCTCGTAGACTCTGAGCGGCCAGTGGTGCAGCTCATGAGTCCTTCATACGGGTTTGGCGCGAGTAAAGACATGTGCATGGCTGCAACCGAGGGCCGGTTCCAACTATTGGCCTGCGACCAGGCGGATGAGAGCCAGCACTGGGTGTGGAGTCGGTATCGTCCTCCGAAGGAGTTTCATTTGACTTTTTGATAGCCACAAAGCGGTTCAAAATTCAAATGAAAACGAAAAAGCTCGAGGCATTTTTAAACCCCTGACTCAAATGCACTAGATTCGTCAGGTGAGACGGGTGGGTCGGCGATGAAGCGAAGTGCGTCCTTTTCAACGTACATATCTCCTGGTTTCGTCGAGTCGTAGTAGTGATAAAAATTCTCGGCGATAGGCTTCAGTCTAAGGGGGAAGTAAAACGCGCAAGATACGAAAGCGAAGAATACTCCGAAGAGCGATCCGGCCAGAACGTCTTCCACATGGTGTTGGTAATCGCTGGTTCTGCTGATGGAAACAATCAGCGGAAAGATACAAAACACAGCAGGGATGGCAACGCGCAGAGCTCCAATGTTGGAGAACAGTCCGAGCTTACTCCAGATGTAAACTGCAGGGAAGAACCAACCCGTCCAAATGAAGCTAGCATGGGCAGATGGAAATGACATGCGGCCATCAGTTAGCTCCACCCTCCACTCATGAGAGTCAAACGGAAACACGGAGGCGTCGTACACACATTCTGGAAAA
>NW_027151937.1:0-1359 GCF_019968955.1 Porospora cf. gigantea A | reverse complement strand
CGCTGGTTCTCGCAACGGCAGTGTCAATAGCCAAAGTATCCACATCAGAGCCACCTGATACTGCACCCGCGACGATTCCCCCAATGATGCCGCCTAGGGCAAGAAGTCCAAGAATAATAAGCAGGCACTTCTGTAAACGGTATGTTTCGGACGTAAAAAAGTAAAACGACTCACCTTATTACGACGACAGAAACTCGCCTGCCCTCGCGAACCATCCGAACTCGTGTACTCCGATGTGTACTCCGAAGTACACTCCAAGGTGTAGTCCGAAGTACACTCCAAGGTGTAGTCCGAGGAGAAGGAGCCTGATGCTCCAGATTCAGTTCCCATTGTACAATGCAGTGATAATGCACTTTCCGTCATCCGTGCCCCAACTACATGAGATGCCCCCCACAGCTTATTACGTCGCTCTCCTCGAGACGACCATTTGAGCGAACACAAGCACTACAACACTACTACGCCATCGAGAACGCGCGGATACACGGCTTTCCAGTGTATAAATGAATGGTACAAGTTCACTGTCATGTCCCGTGGATCGACCAGTGCCAGGGACCCCTGACTCTTGGACCAACCCACCACGCACTACCCCGTTGCCATGCATGGCCTTCGCATCCACAAGCCACGCCCAGCAAGCGCTCCTCCAAGACACCCCAGAATCCGACTCAAGGAACCTGAGGGCTCGACCTCCGAGCGCGACGATGTGGCACCACCCCTGTGACTCCGACATGCAAACCGACACGGATTAGCCTTTCACAGAAGCCACCATTGGATAAGCCTTTCGCAGGAAGCCCCACCTACTTAAAGAACGCGGAAGGCCGGTAACGAACGCAGGAAGCCCCACCTACTGGGTCGTCCGTACTGTCCCGATTTCGTAGTAGTATGTTTGGTAATGACACTTTTCTTAAAGGAGAAGAGGAACTTCTCCCGTTTATGGACAATTCCCCTTGTGCCGCTCAGATGTAGTGGCGTCATACGCTGGCGGTTCACTTGGGCTCCCGAACTTTACACTTATCTCTCCTCAATGACGCGGTTCTACCTCTTAGATGCCGGGTCTTCGTCCCGATTTCGTAGCAGCATGTATGTTTAGTGAATAAGGATTTTCCTGGAACTTCCCTCGTTTTATTGACAATTCCCAAAAACTAACCTGTCTCACGACGGCGTTCCCTTTAACTACGGATAAACAATCCGACCATTAAGCGCTTCTACACGCTTCGGATAGAAAGAGCGGACATGCGTCAGCGTATGACGCCACTGGGGCTCCCGAACTATACATAAACCTGGCAAGGGCAATACTAACTGGAGAGGCTGTGAGCCTGCTTTCCAAGGCACTGCGGGTTCGTTTTTTGAACCTCAGCGCAC
>NW_027151936.1:0-1361 GCF_019968955.1 Porospora cf. gigantea A | reverse complement strand
CCTGCGAGGTTTGCTCTCGGCAGGTAACCTCGAACCACCGCTGCGTGCCCACCGGCTTAGCGGTCCCTGCCCCCGGAGACACCCCTTACAGCCGGAAGGAACTGATCGTGTCCCAACAGGGGAAGAACCTGTCCCTGAAACCCAAGGTAGTGGTCAACTCGGACAAGCTACGGGAAGAACTGGAGCAGATGACCTCCATCCTAGCCCAGAAAGAGGAGTTAGCCTACCAGCAGGAGCAGTTCACGGAAGCCCTCCTCGGTCTCGCCGACGCCCTGGTCACCGACCCCTCCCGCGGGACGTCCCGCCATGGGTCGGCCCCGCAGGCGACCGCCGTGGACCGGCCACAGGAGTCTGAGAACGCACTCTCCAGGGACGGCTCCTTCTCCCGGGAACAGGAAAGCCACCCCCTAACGGCCGGCTCCCGGAGGGGGCTCCGTCTCGGAGGCGACGCTCTAGCACCTCTTTCCCGCTGCAATTCCTCCGCCTCACGCAGGGGTCCCAGGACTATCACGGCTTGGTGGACACCGGCTCCCAGATTAACCTGATCGACGCCAACCTCGCCGCCACTCTCGAACGGGACGACGCCCCCCTTGCCGATACGGGGGCTACCGAGGTCCGGGGAATCACGGGGAACAACACGCCCATCTTGGGATGGGTCACCCTGACCCTATGTCTGCCCACAGGGGAAGCGGTCTCGAGCCCCTTCGCGCTGGTTGACAGGCCCCCTGCCCGGATCGTGATTGGCCTCCCCTTCATGCACGAGGGATACCTGGAGCACGCACCCCACGAGGGGACTCTCCGCTCGCCCGCCGGTCTCATCCGCCTAACTCTGGCCCCCTCCCGGGGTTCTGCCCCCGCGGGTCCGATCGAGGATGCCTGGGCAACGGTCCCAGAAGTGAGACAGATCCCGCCTTTCCCTGGTTCGCGACAAAGTTTACAGTCCGAGCTGAGTAAGGGGCTACTGGTTGCCTCGTCTTTTCCCCCTCGGGATGGCGACGGCACGTCCGGAGGGTCGGGTCCTCCAAGGGACCCGGCCCCAACCGAGGGGCGAGCGCCTTCCTGCGGGCGCACGGACAGGGAGGAAGCGACTACTGAGACACGACGGCGGAGGCCCCCGTCACCCTGCCAGCCTCATCGACTGGCCCGACCTGGAGCACTCGATACCCAAGCATGGTCTCCTGAGCCGCGAAGGCTGGCCCCCCTCCTCGTCGACAACTGGCACTCCAACCCGGCCAACAACCCGGGAAGCCCCGGCTGCGCGGGATCCCGGAGGAAAGCGAGCCCCGGTCCGGGAGCGAGTCGCGGAAGAGGAACCGCCCCGGCCCCAAGTCAGAGGCTAGGAGTAACCCTCATGCGAAGTT
>NW_027151935.1:0-9997 GCF_019968955.1 Porospora cf. gigantea A | reverse complement strand
CACCAGCGATGCAAACGACCGCGTTGGGATCGCAGCTGTGATTGGCTTGCCCAGCTACAGTTGCTAAGGCCAAGCCCATAACAGCCGGTGACGACAGAGCAGGGAGAGTCGAATCCAGGGCGAGCGACGCGGCATCCAACATCTCAGGGGGTAAGAGCTCTTCGAACCGCTCGATACCCGCCTGTAGCACGCGTTGCAGGGCCAGTTCTCGGCCCGCAATGCCCTCACCCGCGCCTTCACACAGAAGGCGCAGCACTAAGCATATCGCGTCTTTGCTATGCCCCTCTGGAATGTCAGGAACATCTGACGCGGGCAGGCTAGGCACCGGGATGTCCACCTCGACGGCGACTTTGTCAGCTATTTCCACCATCCTGTTTAGCTGTTCCTTGGACAGGGAGGTACGAGGTATCGTAGTGGACAGGGCATTGTGGAAGGCGTCGATAAACGAGTAGAGCTTCGAACTGGCCATGAGGCCATGCACTGGGGATATCCCGTCAACCACTGCTGATACCGCCAATACAGTTGCTAGCGACGCAAGCGGTACCTGCGTCTCGTCCGCCACGAACGAACAGACCCACTTCCGCAGGACTCGCCCCCAGCAGTGAAACAGGGCGTGCAACTTCTGGAGTCGGATCCAGCACTCCGGAGAGCACGCCACTGCCCCACAGACGCAGCGGTAAGCCCACTGCGACTCCCAGGAGAGGCCGGCGAGCTGCATGACGGTCCGAATCCGCTCAGCGACGTGCAGCACAGGGCTCAGGCAGACCGCACAGGCCGGGGTAAGAAGCCGACTGTAGTCGTCCTGCCAGACAGCCAGCAGAGGACTGCGCGCGATTTCTTCGCCCTCCTCTATGGTACGCAGGGCCACGAGTCCAAAGTTTCCTTGCGCCACTTCTCGGCGTGTCACCAACATTTTAACATTTCACAGACGTACAACTTTGAAGGAGTGGTTTCCAGTTTCGACTCGGTACTCTTGCCGCTCACGAGGCTCTGCCTGCCGCTCACGAGGCTCGGCCTGCCGCGCACGAGGCTCTGCCTGCCGCTCACGAGAGTCTGACTGCCGCTCACGAGGCTCGGCCTGCCGTTTCCGGTCCGTCAGACGTTCAGAAGGCTCCTCACGCGGAGTTCTTGTGGGCGGTCGGGATGCAGGCGCGTTCTTCCCGGCAGGCTTGGCAGTTCGCTTGGGCAGTTTTAAAGCATTTGCATTTCCTGATGTTACGGGCCGATCTACGGACTCCGTCTCGGGAGAAAGCACTGCAATTGGGGGTGGCTCGTCACGTGGAACCGGCTGGGTCCGAATTTCGCGAAGCGGAGCTCTCACCTCTCGAGGCGGAGCTCTCACCTCTCGAGGGGGAGCTCTCGCCTCTAGAGGTAACTCCTGGGAACTCTCAGCCATGTCAACGACACCATGCCTGTGGAGTGACGGAGAGTACGACTCCAGGTTGGGTTGCACCGATGAGTACCCATAGGTCATCGGTTGCTCCTCGACCCAAGGGCCAGGCCTATGAATTATTCTCCTGGTTACCAGTTCCGTTGGTTGGCCCTCAAATCCAGCTCGGGTGTGTCCACCCTCTATTAACGGACGAGGCTGCCAGGTCTGAGTCTCCAGTTGTCTGCGGGGAAACTCGTTGGTAGGAGCCCAACGAGGCTCAGGAGACCACGGCTCAGGAGACAGCGATTCCATGCGACGACGCCCATTTCCCATTGGAGCCGACTCGGCAGAGCTCTGTCTACGTGGACCTCGAAACTCTTCGCGATGGTAGGCAGCAGGGTCACGGTGGTACGTCGGTGGTGTGTGCACGTACTCCGGCGGCGCGCGGTAGTACGTCGCAACCGGCGCAACCGGTGCCGCAACCGACGCCGCAACCGGCAGTCTGTCCAATGGTGCCGGGACGGAAGCGGTGTAGGCCTCTCGACGCTCGGTCTGGGGAGTGAACTCCCAGCGGGGTGGCTCCTGTACTCTCACGCCACAGTCGCAGCATAAGCTTTGCCTTGTCGGATGTTCAGTTCTCGGTGGCGCCGGGGGGCGGTTGGGGGGACGCCCTTTAGGCGTGGCAGGTCTGCAGCTCAGACTGCATGAGGGTTGGATCTCTTCGCTCTCGGACTCGAATGTGACAATAGGTCTACCGTCCGGTGTTACTGCAGGCTTCAGGGGGGGTCGGCTTCCAGCCTGGGGATACAGAGACGAGGCTCGCCGCTGCCCCACACGCTTGGTGAATATTGGACGCCGATCCCAGTGCGCCGAACTCAAACTATGGTTCCCACTGGGTCCGTGAGCAGGCAAGCCAGGCGTAGGCACGCTATACGTAGGCATGCTATGCGCAGGCATGCTATGCGCAGGCATGCTATGCGCAGGCATGCTATGCACAGGCATGCTATGCGCAGGCATGCTATGCACAGGCATGCTATGCGCAGGCATGCTATGCACAGGCATGCTATGCGCAGGCATGCTATGCACAGGCATGCTATGCGTAGGATGGGTAGGCATGTTATGCGTAGGCATGCTATGCGTAGGCATGTTATGCGTAGGCATGCTATGCGTAGGCGCGCTATGCGTAGGCGCGCTATGCGTAGGCGCGCTATAGGTAGGCGCTACAGACGCTGGCTTCACCACAGCTGGCACCTCCGTTCCGGCATCAGACCCTACAATTTTGTCTTTCATGGAATCGTTGATAACCAGAGAGACCGCGCGCTCCTTGCTAAGCCACCTATGTGGCGGGGGGCGCCTTTCAGGAATCACGTTGACCGCCATGGCTACATCCTGACGCCCTCCTTTGCTGACAAGCTGCCGAAAGTTCCATGGCTGGCCGTTGACGTTGCATGAAACACCCTTGCCGTTGGTGTCGTACTGGAGGGAGAAATCCTTTAGAACCTCCGGAGAACAAACAGCCGTGTGCATATTGCGCAATTCGTGAGGTTGGTTCGCGAACTTAGAAACACCACCGACCTAGTCTAACAGAGTCACAGCAGGCACATCGAGGGCATCTCAGAGAAACCATAATGGCGAATTGCCTTCAGTCGTGGACGACTCCTCGGCACGTAGACGACGTGAGCCGCGCCAGAGTTAATGGCCGGGAGGTGGTGGTGCAGGCCATGTACGAACATGTGACAGGCGCTGAGCGTTGCGGAGGGGTGCTCATTCATGAGCAGACAGCGGACGGGTTCGTTCCCTGGGTTGAGTCACTCACCGACTTCGGGATCCTAGAGGCAAAAGTTTTCGATGACACCCTTATCACGGTGACCTCGGACTCTACCGTCCTCTCGTACTCCGTTGGCGCCGATGGCGAATTGCAGTTGCAGAGATCCGCAACCATCGAGGGGTGTCGCAGTCCTAACACCATTGGCGTGGCGCTAGATGTCTGTCGCGACAGCGTAGCAGCGTGCAGCAGTGCCGGAACCGTGGTGGTACTGGACGGAGCTTCGTGGGAGGTATGTCATCGATGGCAGGCTCATGAGGCGGAAACGTGGTGCGTGACGTTCAACAAGGACGGGATGTTAGCCACGGGAGCGGACGACAGAGAGCTCCGCATCTGGGACACCCGAGACTTGCAACGACCTGTGGCCTCGAACGCGAAGTCACATGACGCTGGGGTTACTGTTGCCCAATGGGCAGACGACCACCGAGTGTACACCGGCAGCTACGACGGCCATCTGCGTCTATTCGACACGCGACAGCTCTCCAGACCAGTTGCAGAGGTCCGATGTCTGGATGGTATATGGCGCATTCGCCCTTCTGGCCAGTCTCTTCTGGTGGCATGCACGTGGAGCGGCTTGCAGAAATTCAGCAGTGACCTTTCTGAGGAAGCGTCGTGGTTTACGGAACAGAGGGGCCGTCTTTGGTACGGTGTCACATCCACACGAGATGGGTACGCTGCTTGCAGCTTTTACGACAACAGCGTTATAACATGGAACTAGATCTCTTGGCACCACTGGTCCAGGCTTTCTGAAGGTGCCTTCGTGCTCGGTTGCTTCCATCCGTAGAGGTCGCCTATGTTCTGCTGTATGTCCCTGCCAAAATCCAGCGCTTCGCGTACTGTGCGAGGGAACTCAGTTACGACGCTGACGATTGTCGGAGTGGCTGCTACGACACTCCCACAGAACTCACGCTGGGTAACCTTCTCCTTCATGGCCCTAAACACCGCGGCTTCGTGTGGAGACTCGTAAAATGGCAGCTGCAGCAGCCGCACACTGCCTTGTCGCGACGCCACCAGCAGCAGTCTCCGGCGAGTCGTGCCCTGTGTTGTTTGGTCTCCGATGGACAGCGTCCCGAGGCCGTTGTCTCTGCCCGTACCTGGAATACTCTGTTCAACTGCGTGATTCTCGTTCCTTCGCGCCTACTCTGGCTTCGGTACAGGCAAGCCTGGTCGTCCACATCAAAGGTTGCCAACTGACCGGATCGCGCGCCAACAAATACCTCCCGTGTATGGCGATTGTAGGTCACGGCAGTCACCTCCCGTGGTACAGCATTACGCACCATTCCAAGCAGACGTAGAGATAAACCTGTATCCACGCCGTCAAGGACCCACATATATCATATCGAGATGCCGGTGGGGGAAGGTACGAGCCAAGTCCCTGGTGACCCTGCGGCACTTTAGAGGTGTCGTTTTCCAGCGCCCAGAAACCCAACGCTCCGCTTTTGTCTCCTGTGATCAGTAGAGCGTGCTCCGCGTCGCAGGGAGCGTAGGCGTCGGCCTTGGCCCGAAAACCCCCCTCAGCATGCATGACAGTAACAGGGCAACTGTGGGGGGAAAAGAAATCGTCGACGCCGTGAAAGGCTGCCTTGCCTCGGAAGGCGCTGCCTTCAAAAATCGAGCGTGTCGTGTGGTCGAAGTGCAAAACAACAACAGACCCATCGCGAAGACCAATGAATATGTGCGAGAAGATGCCCAGTCGGCAAGCGCTCATTGAATACACGGGGCCGCATACGCTGTGGGTGCATACCAGGGTGCAGGTCTTGCAGCAGTAGACGCGTACTTCAGTGTCGCGACCTGCCGAAAAAAGAACCCCATCATTGAAGTGCATCCCCGCTATTCGGCAGCAGTGCGCCGGGATCGGCCCTAGCGGGCCCAAAGACGGGCTGTGGACAATGTCAGAGAGCAGCTCCAAGTCCTCAGCGCTGTAGTCCTGTGGGACGGGCAAACAACTGATCTGACCGTTGGCGAAGCCAATGAACCACATCCCAGAGGTGGCACAAAAATAGGAAGCAGTCACCAACTCGTCGAGATTCTCGCACCACTCAAGCAGAAATCCAGCCTCCTCGTCGCCGCGTGGGACGAGCCCCAAAGTTATCGGCCCTAGCGTCTGCCTGAGCATCATCTGACATGATATTCGTGGCGTTCTCGACGCCACGCTTGGGGGTATTAGAGGGTTTGTGGACTGCTCAACGTCGAGCCGACGGAAAGGAAACGCCTGGGGAGCCCCCCACAATCCGAGACGCGCTTTAGTGATATTAGTAGCCGCGTCCCAGCGCATCCACGAAGATATGAGCGAGTCGACCGACGATATGGGACTGAAGTCACAAGAGGCCGTGAGGATGTACGTGCTGGTCATGGCCGCAGCCCGTAAACCCATGGACGGCTCTTGGATATGCGCAACCACGCGAGGCTCGCTGTTGTCGCTTCCTCTTGCGCAGTCGGCGAAATCTCTGAACGCATTACTACCGCGCACGTCACGGTGGTGAGCCAGATTGGACAACCACCGATGCAGTCGTATCCTGCGGTCGTGCACGTGGGAAATATCGAACTGCCTGATGAACGTCTTTCCCGGCAGAGACGGAAGGGTTGGGACGGCTTTAGCAATCCGAGTGTACAGGTCATTCTGGTAATTAGAGGAGCAGTGGCTTACGAATTCAGCAAAACGCTTCCAGGTTATCCAACGACGCACCACCGACTCCTTAGAAATATCCAACCCCCGAGATAGTTGCTCCTGTGCCGTGGCCAGCTCCTCAGGCTTGATGGCAGTGACCACTACGCGATATATAACATGGCTGATCTCCGCGGGCTCGGCCCACGCGTTGTGCATTTCCATCTCGTGGGGCTGGACCATCTGACCATAGGCCGTCGAGTAAGCAAAGGTATCGACGTCGCAGATTACACTTGGCGGGTCTCCAAGCCTGTCTCGGTAAGACGCATCGGAGGTAACCTACACTGAAGGTGCTGCATTTACAGTGGAATTTAGATATTTGCTACAGCACACGAGGCATTGGCGGCATGCTGGACGGCCTTCTGGACGTGCAGCATCGGGACCTCGACAGCCTCGCAGTTAACGGCGTTCGAGCCGTCTCGTAGTAGTCAGCTGCACGACTCGACCTCGACGTGAAGCTGCCGCCCAGCAGGAACCCGGGACGAGTTGTCGGCAGGAAAATGGTGCACCCGCGTGTCTTCTCACTGGGAGCTTCCACACGCTGCTTGTAGGCGGATCTTTCATGGAGCAAAGGGCGGCTGGCGTTCTTCACATAGGTGTGAAAGGCGGATCGCCCCCGCAGATTCAATGGCGGCACCTTTGGCTTAGGTGGTAGCGACGCGATATCTGGCATCGCGGACTGTGCTGCTTCTGCCGATCCAATCCCAGCGTCAGGCTGTCGCTTCGCAGCTCCTGTGAGGGGGGGCTGTTCTGCATCAGTCCGTTGTCGTTTGTGCGGCGACATTCTAATGCTGACACCGCTCGGACTCGTCGACCGGTCCAGGCCGTCAGTGGCAGGTATGTCGCGCCGCCCCCTGGGGGATGGATGGTCATCCAACTGAATTTGGGGGAAGTCGTCAATAGGGCGGGGCGGTTGAGTTGTTGCGGAGTGCAGCATGTCTCCGCTTGGCCTGCCGCGTGGCGAAGGCCTTGCAACCGTTGGAACCACGCTGATGAACTGGCACTCCGAAGACTGCTCCCGGGGTATACATACGCCATGTAAGGGCGAAGGTGGGCGGTGGGACTTGGGGTGAGATGACACGTACGTGACAGGGTCCAGCGTCATCTGCACTGCAGTTTGCTTGACTACGCCCAGGGCCTGTCTTGCTGGCGCTGTTGCCTCATCAGTTGCCGGCCGCGGCGTGGCGAGAAGGCTGAGTTCGCTGACATTCACCGACAGGCGCGAAGCAACTCCCAGCGGCGCCTCAGTCCGAACCTCCCCGACCATCTCATCCCCTTGAATTGCCAGGTGGCTCGTGCTACGGCCGAGAGGCGCACGAGGTGTATCAATCTCATCGCTGGGAGGTGCCGCCCCCACGACGCTGGCTTGACAGAATCGCCGACTCATCGTCAGCAGAGGTGACTCCATATCTACGTGTATTTGCAGGGGAGTCCTTGGAGGCAGCGGTGCCATACGTCTGCGTGGTGGATCTCTCACGGGAGGAGCCCCCTCTGAGTCAGACAGCTCGAATTCATCGCTCAGAGAATCCTCCTCATGACACTGCGTTCCGACCTCCACAGTTCTTGTTACAACGGTCTCGGCTCTTGTCGTTGCAGTTGCCGGAGAATCTTCATCCAACCACTTTAGAAGCTGGTGTCGCAGTGTCCGCTTCAGACATTGCAAGAACTCCTTTCGCAGCGCAATTATTTGCTTCGTAAATATAGTAGTCGCCCAGATAATGAGAATCACCCAAATCAGCATGAAGGCCTGTAGATACGTCTCGGATCGTGAGAAATGGACGTTTCGCAGTTCACTCAGAGCACGGAAGTCCACGTATTTCGGAATAACCCCAACTAAATCGACCGAAAGAGGGCCAGGGACCCAGGCAGTCACAGGTCTGTCCCAGCATTGGCTCCAAATGCCGTCTTCCCGCGGTCGCCACCCCACGAGAGACACAGGCCTGACGCTCTCTTCAAGAGTAGAGAACCGGCGGTCGCAGGCGTGGTTGGTCAGATTCCAGCCATGCACCATCGGTGTGCGACGTGTGTGCGAACCACACACGTCGCGTGCTATTTGTGGGGCGGCATTAATATTGTGTATACGTAATCCTATATCGACCTCGAAAGAGTGCCTCCCTAAACCCTAAAACGATCGGAGCTGGTTTTTTTGGCTGGTTTTCCTAAAAAACCAGAACAGCAGGAATTCAGCAAAGGCCTGGAGGGTCGGCGCTGATATGGGTTCCCCCGTCCTGCACGAATCATGTTTGCGAACATGACTCTACGAACTGACATTTGTCGAATTCTGTGCCATGCACGTGGATCTTTGCATGCAGTACTCCGCTGAGAGGGCTGCCGCGCTCTTGGAGACCGCGGTAGATAGCGGTTTTTCTGGAGTCGTCTGGAATGAAACCGTTGATCTTCGGTCATCTGCCGAATTCCAGTCGCGAATATGCTTTCCTGCTGGAGCAAACTTCACGTCTCGCCTCCGAGGAAAGATTAAACCTGCACTGATGTCACGGCAGTTGGCGGACCTTGGACTCGAGTTTAAGGAGTTCCCGTTGCAGGCTTCTAGACTCACGGTCATCACAGACGAGGCGGATAGGCTCACTAGCCTCAGTCGACTCGGTAAGTTCGACATTCTCGCTGTGCGACCCGTCACTGAAAAGGCCTTCGCGTCGGCAGTGGCGTCGGGTCCGGTGGACATCATCCAGGTCGACCTTACGCTAGAAAGACTGCCTTTCTCGGCTCGCCGCCAACTGTTGCTGCAGGCTGCGAGACGGGAGCTCTACTTTGAGTTCTGCCTCGATGAGGTGCTGCAGTCTCAAGCACGTGTGCGCCTGTTTTTCCGGCATCTGTTGCCCTTTGTGAGGTTCTTGCCTCATAAGCTGATCTTGCTGACCACTGGCGCTGCCTCGCCGCTGAGCATACGCGGACCTGCTGACCTGCAGAACCTGGCTCGTTTGGCGGGGGTCAAAGGTGAGAATCTAGTCCGGCGAATACTCAGCCAATGTCACCTCTGACAATGCCCTTGGATGCCTGTATCGTGCTGCCTGTCGAAGATCTTGTTACGGATTCACGGTGGATGTAGGGGAAGACGAAGCTCAGTCGCAGTAGCTGCCCACTTGGCGACGTTTTCACGAATGAGCTGCAGCAACCACGAGCTAGACTGGTAGTCGTCGAGCTCTACGCTGTCCAACTGCGTCTCCGCTTTGTCGAGGGCTTCCTGAGCTCGGTGCAAGGCTGCAGGAAAATCCTTGCAGATGTCGGTTAGGAACAGGCAATAGTTGAGCTCTGCAGTCAAGACCAGCGAGTTCGTCGGCGGTCTTTCTGACGTGGCTTGTAGTGCGTCCTCGTACGACCTGCTGGCCGCGTCTCGAGACTGTGTTCGTATCTGTACATGACGAATGGCTTCCTCACCTCGCACAAATAACGTAAGCAATCTGCCTTTTGTATCACTAAACGTGGATCGTTCGACGTCAGAATCTCCAACACTCGGATTTGCTCTTCCAGAAGGCGTCGGAGAGCTGAATTCACAAGCTTTATGTATTTCTCAACAGCCGTGGTGTCACGTTTCAACCCTTGGGCAAGGAATGCCAAGGCTTTCCCCTGCTGAAATAGTCACATGTATCTCACCTTCAGTATACGACGGAACTGTCGATGGTAGTTAACGGCTTCCTTGAATGAGGCTACCACAACGGTGGTCGAAAACTCATCTAGAGGTTCTTGCAGAGCCTGTAGATGAGGAAGCAACTTCTGCACGTCACAGGCTCTTTTCGCCCGGATCGCCAACTGCAACTCGAAGACGACACTCATGAAATAATGATTTGGCTAAGGGATTGGTCACCACGCACAGATTAGTTTCTCACACCGCGGTGAGACTTGATCTTCTGCGGCTGGTGGAAGCCGAACTTGGCTCGGTTGGCCATTGTCTTGAGGTACCGCATCTTGCCGGTGCCCTGAGTTCGTCGGCGCATCGCCTTCTCAGACCAGTTGTATCGCCTCATTTTGGAGTCGGGGAATCCGCAGGACGAGCATCGCTCCTTGGTCTTATGGAAGGAGCGCTTTCCACACCGCTTGCAGAGGATGTGGGACTTCTTATTGCGAAGACCGAAAGAACCAGTTCCTTTACCACACTTGCCCATGCCGAATCAGCAGG
>NW_027151934.1:0-1362 GCF_019968955.1 Porospora cf. gigantea A | reverse complement strand
TTCTGCCCCCGGTTCTCCTTTGCGGAGCAGTCACGGCTCCCAAGGTGAACGGGAAATCCAAGAGCCGAGCGATCCAGTGGACACCTGAGTGTACCGCTGCGGTCCAGCTCGCCGTTCAACGGCTCTCGGAGTCAGTCCTCACCATTCCAGTAGAAGGTGACGAGTACCTCCTGGAGACGGATGCCTCGAGCATCGCAGTCGGGTCCATCCTCTCGGTTAAACGAGAGGACCGATGGCTTCCGGTTGCGTTCCACTCGAAGGCCCTTACGGGCCCGATGGAACGCTGGCCCGTCTACGAGCAAGAAGCATTCGCGATCGTTGAAGGCGTGAGGAAGTTCGACGCCTTCCTCCGAGGCCGAGCTTTCACGGTCCACACGGACCATGCCAGCCTCCGGTGGATGCTGGAGGCGACTAAGGGAAAAGTTGCTCGCTGGGCCAGCCGGCTCGCCGAGTATGAGATGACGATCCTCCACAAGAGTGGAACGTCTCTCTCCCACGTCGACTTCCTCTCGCGCTACCTCGACTCCGACCCGGACCCCGGTCTAGAGCCCCGAATGACTCTAGTCGGAACGGTCCCGGCCGAGGAAAAAGAGGCTTTAGAGCGAGCTGCGATCCTGAGGATCCTCGGCTGGGCTGAAGAGCCCCCAGACCAAGACCCTCCTTCCCTCTCTGACTGTTCGGAGCAAGGGAAGCCTGAAGTAGAAGAAGCACCCCCACCTGAAGATCTGCCCGACGCAGACGTCCCGACGGAGGTCTTCGAGGAGTTAGAGGCCAAGAACCTCGCAGGGAACCCCAAGAGCGATTCCCCCAACCCTCAAGAACCGGACCCCGAAGGCGCGATTCCTCGACCTACTCGGACTCTCATGCCGACACTAAAACAGGTCGTCGCCGCCCAAGCAGGTGACGAAAGCGCGATTGGCAGTGCCTACTCCCGCAGGGACGGTACCGTATTTTTCCACGGCCGTATCTATATCCCACCCGGACGCTGGCGCCAGGAAGCTATAGCGGCGTGTCACTCCCTCTGCCCCTTCAAGCACGCAGGGATCAAGAAGACACGCGCTACCCTACTCAAGGTCTACAACTGGCCTGGATTACATCAAGACGTGTGCTCTCACTTGGCGGCCTGCCCGTCGTGTGCACGCAACAGAGTCGATACCGCCCATCTCCAAGGGTTTCAGAAGTCACATCCTGTGGAAGGACCGTTCCGACGGGTCCACATTGACCACTGGAGCTGTCCCTACGCTGGGAAAACTTGGGATGTGCTGACCATAATCGACTCGCACACTAAGTGGGCTGAGGCTCAAGTGGTGACCAGCAAGTCCGCCGAGGCCACAATGGAGGTCTTCTTCGGCGAATGGGTCT
>NW_027151933.1:0-1363 GCF_019968955.1 Porospora cf. gigantea A | reverse complement strand
CCCTGGCATGCCAAATCCCAAGCTGCAGCCAATCTCTGTTTCTCTCGAAGCAATCCGTACGGCCTGGCATCTTAGTTTTGCTGAACGACCAAGACTGGGAGCTGACAGGCTTGGAAAACAGTACTTTATCCGACGGGGACGAGGTCACATTTATATCATCATTGCATGGAGGGTGAAGTAATCAAAAATCAATTTTCTATGCTTAAGCGTCTCATCCCCTTCACACAGCACTATGCCTGGGGCGACCTTAGCCGCGACTGCGCGGTGGCTCGGCTCGCCGAAGGTAATGGGAACGACCTCAGGGACATACCGTACGCGGAACTCTGGATGGGTGCTCACAAGAACGGGATGAACCAGGTGGTCACTCCTGACGGGCCTGTACCTCTGGACGTCTTCATTGAATCGCACCCTGAATTTCGGGAGGCCCAGGGCCCGAACGAGCTACCATTCCTCTTTAAGGTTCTCTCGTGTGGGCGTCCCTTGTCACTACAATCGCATCCGTCCCTGGAGGACGCTCGCCGCCTTCACGCCGAACAGCCCGACGTCTACCGAGACCCCAATCACAAGCCAGAGATGACCGTGGCGCTCTCTGAGGAGTTCGAGGCCCTGTGCGGGTTCTACCCCAGGCACGTGGTGGAAAAGTTCGCGACGAGCTTCCCCAGCCTGCAGGCCTTTGTGGACCCTACGCCCTTGAACGATAGGGAGTTCTATTTGCGCGCGTTCTCGAAGCTTTTGCAAGTCAAGGACACATCTGAGGGGGCGCGGCTGCTGCACACCGTGAAGAGCGAAGCAGTGGGCTACTCGCAAATCGAGTTGCTGTTCCGTCGGGTTCTTTCGTATTTCCCGGACGATCCGACAGCCATTGCCGTGTTCCTGCTGCAGTACCACTTGATGAAGAAGGGCGAGGCGATATTCGTCGGCCCTAACCTTATTCATGCCTACTTAAAGGGTGACTGTGTGGAGTGCATGGCTTGCTCAGACAATGTAATTCGAGGCGGGCTCACTCCAAAGTTTATCGACAAGGAGAACCTTATTAAGCTCTTGAACTTTCAAGCAGGCGGAGAGGAACCAGTGGTGCCACGTCAGGTCTCTGCGGGCCACATCATCTACGATTCCCCCGTGCCCGAGTTCGAGATCCATCGCATGACGACCACTCTTTACACGTTACCAACGCCCTCTCCGATGGTCCTCGTATGTGTCGAGGGGCAGGGCGACGTGGTTTGCTCGGGGCAAACGTTAAAGCTAGAAGTCGGAACCGTCGTACTCGTCGCTAGAGGGGCTGAAATTGAGATGCGCGGCGATGCAGTAGTATTCGGAGCGCACTCGAGGCGCTGAACCGTGTCGATACCAACTCACGTTCGAT
>NW_027151932.1:0-10017 GCF_019968955.1 Porospora cf. gigantea A | reverse complement strand
TCTCCATCTGGCTGTAGAACTCCTTTCGAGCTTCGAACTCAGCGGCGTCGATAATCTCTCCAACGTAGTCGCAAACAAGTTGCCTTTTGCCTACGCCCTCCTTGACAGTGATTCCCAGGCCCTTCCCTTCAATCTCGAGCTTCTTAAGATTGGCCTTTGCAGTGCGAATGTTGTACGCGAGGAAGGGACGGTTTCCGCAGTCTTTGAGGGGGGTGCCGATACCGGGATCGCGGCTGGCCATGCGCAGCACGTTGCAATTCTTCTCATTGCACTGGATACGCGTCATGGCATTGGTGCATGATTGAGCACAGCGATGACGGCAGTCACACTCCACGTCGTCTAATTTTGTGGCGGCGAGGTTTACGTTGCTGAAGGTGACAGACGAGTTCAGAGTCCGTTTGTTGGTCTGGTAATGGCAGCTTAGACACATGGTCACCTTAACGCCTGATGTCTGTTGGAACCGCTGCGAGTGCTTCCAACATCGTAGGTCTTTACAGTGGCTGCAGACTACCATATGATCCGGATCCGCCAGCGCGACCTCATCGAGGGCCTCCAAGTAGGAGCACTCCTTCTGCTTGGCGATCTCGAACGCGCAGGACTGACAGTAGTGCAAAGCGCATAGAAACGGCCTTCGGACTGTCTTACGCTTGGACTTCGCAGCCTTCCGGTCCTTAGGAGTAGGGAATATCCACACGTCAGCCATAGTCTCCACACACTTCAAGCAGTAGTGACTCGTGCAGCGGTAGCTGGCACACCGATGACGGTCTTTACGGGCAGGCACGTCCTGGTTGCAACCCGCACAGCGTATTCGATTGCGAGAGCACGCAGCGCAGAGCCAGTCGTCGCCGTCGACGGCAAGCTCGGCCCCGCGAGCGATCTCAGACCGGAGACAGTCGATGTGGAACCCGGCATAACACTCGTCGCAGATGATCTTGGCCTTCGGGTTCTTCGTCTTTCGGGAGTCTGAGCCGTCTTCGTCGTCGTCGTGAGCGAAGTCGAGCTGTTTCTTACAGACGTTGCACCAGTTGATTTGTATCGTCTGGTAGGAATTGGCTGCGGGTAGCACTGACGTGGCCCAGCCCTCCTTGTCGTACACCCGCTGAACGCCACGTAGGGCGTTCTGGAAGAATTCATGGGTGTATTTTGGAGGAAAGTCGACAGTATGCACCTTTAAGTGGTCCAGAACCTTCGGAAGGCGCCAGTTCGCAAAGTCACAGTCTCCCCTCGGGCATTGATAGACGCCTCCAATGTATGTCCACTTTGGGAAGTGGTAGCGGTCATCATCAAGGTCCAACGAGCCAGTCTCCCAAAGAGGGCCGTCTATCTGCACGTCATGCGTGCACACATGTCGTTCCCACGCCTTCCAGTCGGAGAATTTGTGGAAGCACCCCACAAGATTGCACCACCACTCCTTATCCTTGGTCTCCTTGAACCGGTCGACCCCGGATTCGCGCGCTTCATCCACATTGAGCTCTTCGTAGGTCATACGCCCCATGTCAGAGTCAGAGGAGGTCTCCTCGCCGTCGTCAATCAGGGGAGCGTCCTCCAATGCAGGACCCTCCACTGAAGACTCCTTCAAAGGAGCATCCTCCAGAGGAGAGTCCTTAGAAACCGTTACGTCAGGGACCTCGGGGATTGCTGCCGGCTCGGGTTCAGAAGTCGTCGAGGGCGCATCGGTCGCCTCACTTTCGCTGGAATCCTCGTCGCTGTTATCTATGTTTTCCTGTCCCTGTGAGCCGTTTTCCCCGGAATCCTCGTCGCCATCGGAGCTCTCCAGCGAGTCGCCCGAGTTGTGCCTTTCGTCCTCGATAGGGGGGACCGAATCGGCCGAAGTCTCCTCAATCACTGGAGGTTCCCGATCCTTGATCAAACAGGGGTCCTCCAAACCCACTTGTTCCCCGTTCACCAAGCATCCTGCCTCTTGATTGTCCGGCTTGGAGTTCTCCAATTCAGGATCAACAGGACGCAGGTCGTACACGGTCGGAATCCAGCTTCCGTCGAGCTGTTTACAACGTTTAGGTGCGGACTGCGCAATCTGGGCGAATTCCCGCTTGCAAGCGCTCATGCTACCTGCGCCGAAATTAATTACTGAATTCTTTGTGCTGGGCATGGAGACGTGGTGTGTCCACACAGGACCGGGCAACCAACCGTACTTCTACAATTCCGAGTCGCAAAAGTGGGTTGGCTCAATCTCTGAGATGTGATGCGTTTATGAAATGAAAGCGGCTTACTGATTTTTTGTAGGTCTGTGTGGGAACCACCTGAGGGTAGGTACGTGCGCTTCCTGGACAAGCAGAAGGTGAAGGTGTTTGTCTGTCCTGAACCCTGGCGTCCGCCAATTCCGCCGGGCTGTGCTCATTGGGATCCTACAGAGTGGTCCAAGCTCCCCCAATCGAGCTGGTTCATAGTGAAAACGTCTCAAGGTCCCACGTATTTTTACAACGAATCCACGCATGAGACAGCTACTGTGGCCACAGGGAAGTTGGCAGAGCTGGCTGCTGCCGTCGGCTTCGTAATTCCGGAGACTGATTGCTTTGGCGGGGCGCAGGTGTCGGTTCCGAAGACTGAGAAGGCGAAGACGCAGAGGGAGAGGCAAGCCGAGATTGAGCGCTTCCACGGTCTGTTGGCTTCCTTGGGCGTAGGGCCGAATGACACCTATAAGATGACTCTTCCGCGTATGCTGCACGAAGTCCGGTTTAAAAGCGTCGGAAAGTACTCCCGCAAGCCCCTGTTCGATGAATATGTGGAGGGGCTCCGGAGCCATGTGGACCTGGCCTCAAGCCCAGTAGACCTGACAGTGAGCTCAGTGGCTGAGGAGGCTTTCGAAGAGAGGTGCCGGACGCTGCTTAAGGAGGAGAGGGCGCATTTACGATGGGAGGATCGGCAGATGGGGTCGAAACTGCCCAGCAGCGTCAGGCGCAAGCTGTGGGACAAGGTCTGTGCAGAGTCAGGCTTTAGACCTCGAGACCGATCGCGCTCAAGGTCCAGAGGTCGCGAGTTGGGCCGTTTCCAGTGTTCCAGGGCCGAGGGGACGTTCATGGAGCTGCTGTCGGAGTGTGTACGGAACCCATGCATGGACTTCGCCGCGGCCGAACCTCTGCTCCGTAGCCATCCTAAGTGGAAGGGACTGAATCTGGAGTACAGGAAGCGCCATAGCCTGTACTGTGAGTTCCAAGCATCACAGTCGCGTTTGAAGCAAGACTATATATACAGTGCGCTGACTACTTCCGGTTTCGATTTCGACCTTGACCTTCAGAATGTCAGAGCCAAGCTGCAGGCAGACCCCTTTCTGGCGCCCCTGCCGCCCGAGCTGTTCGAGGACCCTGTCCGCCGATGGAAGGCAGATCAGTTAGAAGCCTCAAAGGCCGAGCTCAGGGCGTTTCTCCGTTACTACCCTGGTCTATTGGCTACATTCAGGGCGGGCATGCCCTTGGAGGACTTTCTGGAATCTCACCTTGACCTTGTGACGGATGTCAGGTGGTTGCGGTTGAATGGCGAAGAGGCAGCGCGTATGGAGGAGCTCGAAGGCGCGATTCGGTCGCAGGCAAACCTCTCGTCGGAAAGTAAGGCTACCCTGTGGCAGTTGAAGCGCGATCGAGAAGAGGAGAGGGAGGAGAGAGAAAGCGAGAACCCCTTGTCGCTAAGAAAGGCTGGAGAATTTGGGGTGTCGAAGCGCTTCACTGAGGCGGACATTCTCGATGATGAATAGACAAGGCAGTCGACTATATTTTAGAGTTCAGTACGCACAATACAACAATTGATGGGTCTGTTCCTTCCTGGCACTCAGGTTAAATTGACGAACGTCGCTGTCGTTAAGCTTCGGAAGTCTGGCTTGCGCTTCGAGGTAGCATGTTATAAGAATCGGATCACCGCGTACCGGGACGGCACCGAGACGGACTTGGCAGAGACATTACAAATCGAACGTGTCTTTTCGAATGTGTCTAAAGGGAAGTTCGCCAACCAGAGTGACCTCATGAAGGCGTTCAACACAGCAGATGAACTTGAGATCGCAAAGATCATCTTGTCAAAGGGCGAGATCCAAGTGACTGAGAAAGAGAGAAAGGCGATGCAGGAGGAACGCATCAGAGAAGTGGCTGAACTTGTTGCGCAGAGAGCTGTATTTGCAGAGACTGGTCTCCCAATTACGCCGACTGCGGCTGCGAACCTTCTCAAAAAGGTCGGCTTCTCGGTTCGACTGGATGAGGCCATCAAGGTGCAAAGTAATAAGGCGGTCACGAAGATCATGGCAGCGGTCCCAGGTCTGCTTACCAGAACCAAGCAGAAGCTGAACATTACCGTTCCTGCTGCCCATTCAGAAGTCTTGGGCCGCTTCTTGCGAGACGCCGTAAAAGCCACCATACTTGAGGAAGCCACAGCCGAGGACGTGCTGGCGGTGACCATCCTCAGTGACTCCTACTTCTACCGGCAGCTCCTGACTTTTATGGAGCAGTTGGAGCCAGCAGGTACGGTATTGATGGTGAACGCCCATGAACCGGTGGCAGCTAAACTGGAGGATGTCCCACCTGTGGAATCGCCACCGCCAGCTGTCGCTTTGCAACCGGCAATGGAGCACTCACCTACTAAGGCAGAGGCTGTGTGTGGAGCGTGCGATGCGCCATTTCACGGTCCGAAGGCGGCTCAGCACTTCCGCAGCCATTGCAAGTCCGAGTGGCATGTGCACAACCAGAAACGCCACGCTAGAGGGCTGAAAGGTATTCCCGAACACGAATTTGAGGAGATATCCCTCGACTTGCGGGAGGGTTTCCTGACCGTGGACTGACGTCTGTATACTGACTTTCAATGTGATTGATCGTGCATTAAACTCTCGAAAGCATCACTCTGATGTCTCGAATCCGTCCATTGCAGGTACAAACGTTCCTAAGTCCTCGTTGATTTCGAAAGGGACATCCATCGATTCATCATCGGACTCCGGATTCATCGCGCTCATGTCACTGAGAGCCGTGAAGAGGTCCGCGATTGGGAAGGGGTCCTTCGGGGTAATTTCCCACTCAGTGAAGGGCTCGTTGTCGGGCGTTTCTTCGGCTTGATGGCCGTCTGGAAAGACGCTGAGCTGGCAGTACAACACGTCCGCGCTGCCGGAGCTCGACTGCGCATGAAGCAATATGTCTCCATAGTTTACGGAGAAAGAAGGATGGTCCTGGCCCAAGAACACCACCCGCTTTGAGGTGACATGGAAGACTCCCACGTCCTCAAGCAGCGGTTCGCACGTGTCTGTCTTCCAGAGCAGGTGGCATAGAGGGGTTACGTACGAGCAAACCTCGCCAGGCGTTAGCTGAATGTGGCCATGCTCCATCAGAGGCCCAATAACCAACATTGTATGAAAAATATGGAGTTTTTCGGTCAGAGGCGACACTTTGCCGCCATACAAGCCTTTCCTGCAATTGGTCCGACGGCAGTAAACGCGAAGGCTGCTGGATGCAGCCTTGTGTGGCCACCCCTCAAAAACCTTCATGGAGCCCACAAACGACCTAATGTTGGGTGTCGCTGAGTCAATTATCATCCTTTTTGCAGATGGCTTCCCACTCGAGATCAACTTCTTCTGAGCACGCTAGGGCTACGGCCCGGTCCAGCGTGACCACTTATGCGGGCCAAGCCGGTCTGCCCACTCCCCACTCCCCTAATTCTGTACAGTCCAAGTCTTTTTTGACGTCGAGTCGCGTTCTGCTGTCTGACGCTGTGCTGCCGGAAGGATCTTACGCAGTCAACGAGAGGAAGGTTTCCTCCGTGGTGCTTTCGGAGACGCTTATGGGCGATAGGCGTGAGAACGTCAGGTACGTGGAGGTTCCAGTCTACCAGGAGGTCGTGAAGGAGGTGAAGACGAAAGAAACTCGACATGTGGAGAGACGCGTCCCTAAGTACGAGGTGGAGGTCGTCGACCGTGTGGTTGAGGTGCCGGAGATTAACTTCGTGGACCGTGTGGTTGAGGTGCCGCGCACAGAGACGGTAGTGAAGCACGTGCCTCGCATCGAGGTGGTGGATCGCCAAGTGGATATTGTGAAGCACGTCCCAGTCGTCGAGCTCAAGGAGGTGGACAGGGTGGTGGAGGTACCCAGTGGTGAAGTTATCGAGGTGCCTCGAACCGTACGCGTTGAGAACAAGCGAGTTGTCGACGTCAACGTCGACATGAAGGTGCCAGTCGTGGTGGCTCAATCTATTCGACCTGTGATACGTGAGGGACGTGATCACGTCGACGTGGAAGTCTTCGAGTACGAACCTGAGGTCGTCAGGGTGGACGTCCACGTTGCGAAGCCTGTTGATACGCATCTCGTTGCGAAGGGTCACATCGCTACTACTCACCGAGTCGTCAGTGCTCCGACTGGGCAGTATAACGCTCTGCTGAAGAAGCTGAATGCCCATCTCTCCACCGATAGAGTTGCCAAACTACCTTACATTGTTGAACAAGGCCGAACCACGTTCTACCAGGAGGAACTGCGCTTTATGGAGCTTGAGCGGGATGCCAGAATCGAGAACTTTGAGGCTGGGGTGGTTTCGGCGGAAGTGGAGGTCGGTGCGCGCGGCAACTCCTCCTGCTCTTCGTCTTCTTCCTCGTCATCGTCCTCGTCGTCGTCCTCGTACAAGGCTGCGACTACGAGTGCCCTAACTGAGAAGATGGTTGTCACCCAGAAAACCTCTCACAGGAATCGTTGCGGTAAGCAAACCACGAAAATCACTCGGCATGGTGATGGGTGCTGCGCACCAAAGGTAAAGGTAACGACCACCAACAGTAAGAACGAGAGACACGCGTGCGGTCATGAATCTCGCCGCAAAGAACGCGCCCACAAGATCCACACACGAAAAGGTGGAGCTTGCTATAAGGGACCTCAGCCCACTGAGTCATTCTACGACATCCACAGCATGTTGCCGGCTGCTCACTACTCCGAAGTCCCCGAGTCGCAGCTCGTCGCTCAGGCGTCCTCCTCCTCCTCAACGGCTAGCTCGACCACCACGAAGACTGCCAGCCGCCCTGCGGCGTCGAAGATAACTTCGAAGGCAACCTCGAGGACTAACATCGCGAAGAAGCGCAGCTGCCGTCCGTGTCAGGGAACTGAGCGCGAGACTCCCGAGTACTCTGAGATGCAGTCGCACGCCGTGAGCACCTTCCATAAGAAGAGCAACCGATGCGCTCAGCCATGTGGACAGCCTGGTGTGCCTGTAGCCAGCAGGTCTGTTGCTACTGTGTCGGTAGTTCCTTCAGAGGCGCCCCGAACTCAGTATGAGATCGTCACCTCGCACGTTCCATCTGTTTCCCACGCGCCTAGTGCCCACGCTCCATCAAGCTCCCACGCGCCTAGTGCCTACGCTCCATCTGTTTCCCACGCGCCTAGTGCCTACGCTCCATCAGGCGTCCCTGTCTCGGCGCGGCCTCACTACGAGGCGAAGTCTCGCAAATGCCGGCCTTGTGCAGCGAAACCCGATTACTCGCAGGTGACTGCAAGCACCGCCCGTCCCCATTACGAGAAGAAGGGCCACGGATGTGGCCAACCCTGCGGACAGCCCAACGCCCTCTCCACCGTTGTGAGTGTGCCTGCTTCTGAGGTGCAGTCCCACGCGACAACACTTGTGAGCAGCCAGGTATACTGAGGTTGCGAAGAATTTCAAGTCGAAAGTATTGCGACAATTGATTAAAATCAGACTCCTAGCCAAGTGAAATAATCTGCTTATTCTGATTTCTGTACCCAGCGATTTGCTGGTCTACGGAAACTGACATCATAGAAACTGACATCATAGAAACTGACATCCTAGAAACTGGCGTCATAGGTTTGTTGTGATGTTTCGTGTGTGCATCGCGGCGCATGGGGAACCAGCATTGGAGGGTGTAAGACGACGCTGGCTGTTGATGGCGTTGACGGTATGTGTTCTGTGCGTCTACAAAGTCGGGCGTCACATAATGATGTCGCTGCAATTCCCGTGCCATGGAAGGAGTGGTCTGACCGGCTTCCGAAAGAGGACGAGGAATGGGACAACATGATGAGGGATTCCAATGCGCTTTGTACTGAGTGACACCGGCGGATCGCAGCGCATTCAGCAGGCTGGTAGACTGGGCGCCATGATGGTTATAATCGGGAGAGCTACAGTTCAGGAAGGCCTCCCGTTCCACTGTTTGATACCATGGAAACACATATTCCCCAACCAGGAGATCCTAAAGGACGGAACTGCACTGGATATGGTTTTACAGCGCATCAATGAGGAGTCCAACGAGGAGTTCGAGCGACGATTTCGACTATATCAGCAGCACGTGCCGGATTTCGTGTGGGAGGTTGAGAACAGTCGAGTGGCGGAGAACATCCTGATCGAGGCGGCCCATCGTGCAGAGCGGCCTCCTGAAGGCGGAGTGGACTTAAGATTTGAGGAGAGGGCAGCAGTTGACCCAAATCTGTTGAGTTCTTGTTCCTCTTAAATCATAATCATAGTCCAACCACTTAAATCATCATAGTTGTCACACTACCACCATTTGAAGCGGAGTGGTGAAGCAGTGGGGGCACGTGGTGGAATTCAATTGCTTGTGGAAGCGGAGTGGTGAAGGAACAAACTTTTGTTCCTTCACCTTTTGTTCCTTCCCTTCAACTCGGGACAAACTTTTGGAGTCGAAGCGCATTGGAATGTGGCCCAAACTACCTGCCATCAACAGCCACGTGCACATCTGCCGCTGTGTGCACACGACGATTCTGATGCTCTACCGAACCCAGCGCTGTCCAGGGCTGGTGATTGCGATCATGTTGTCAGTCGTGGGTTTGCTGATCATTCGCAATGTCGAATTGTTCTCTTCTGTGTCAGTTCCATCACGGCTGCAGCCATCTTCGAGGATGGTGGGTCAGGTAGTATGGACTACAGATCTGAGGAAGATGGTTGAGCCTGTGATTTCGCAACAGTCCTCATCTGAGCCTGTGATTTCGCAACAGTCCTCATCTGAGCCTGTGATTCCACAAGAAGCTCCCGAAGTGCTTGAACCTGTAATGTCGGGGGAAAAGGCTTTCGATGCGAGTTCCGTAGACGCAGTTACCAAACTCACTGGTCCCGTGCCATGGAAGGAGTGGTCTGACCGGCTTCCGAAAGTGTCGTATGAGGATTTGGAGTGGAGGCAGCCCTTGGGTAGAGTCCCCTTTTACATGTATGATGACGAGGAATGGGACGACATGATGAGGGTCAAATTCCAATGCGCTTCGACTCCAAAAGTTTGTCCCGAGTTCATGTTTCTCCACCAGCTCCGCTTCCACCCTTGGCGAGTTAATGACATCGAAAAGGCCGCTGTAGTCGTTCTGCCAATCATAACCTCCGACCTCTCAACGCATGGGAGAAACACTGGCCTGGAAAACCAGATGGAGATTCAGACCAGGTTCGCACAAATTCGTAAGATGATAGACCCCAGCAAGCGTCATGTGCTGCTTATAGCAGACTGGGTCATCAGACATCTTATGCAGCAACTTAAGTGGAAACCGGTCTCCGACTTTGTTGTCGTCTCGCAAGCGCTCTTTCGCCCTTGGCAAGCTGCCCCGATAGCAAACCCCATATTCTCCTCGGTGTTAGGAACGATGTCGGCGGATGTAATGAAAAATCTGGAGGCGTTCCCCTCTCCAACTGCGACCACCATTGATAATTTCCGCAAACGGAAACACCTCTTCAATTTTCTGGGCCAAGCAGACAGCAGGAGAGCGTACTATCTCAGAACTCTGATACTTAAGCTCTTCAGCAAGGTCCGAGAGCCCAGTGTCTTGACCTTGGTTAGAGTCCCTGGTACTCGGCAGAGAATCATCCTGCCTGCCTGCGACCTGAAAGGCCTCGACGAGACTGACTGGAAAGGGTGCCATGTAGAGCAAGGACAACTGAGCATTGATGCGCAAGACTACCTGATGCAAACCTCCAAGTTCGTTTTGATCACCAGAGGTGACAACGGCGGATCGCAGCGCATTCAGCAGGCTGGTAGACTGGGCGCCATGATGGTTATTATCGGGAGAGCTACAGTTCAGGAAGGCCTCCCGTTCCACTGTTTGATACCAT
>NW_027151931.1:0-1365 GCF_019968955.1 Porospora cf. gigantea A | reverse complement strand
CGTTTGCTGAAGTAAAAGTTCAACGGTGAAACTGCCGTGCTCAAGGACTGAAGTAAAAAGCCTGGAACTATATCGGCCGACGAATCTATTCTCTGAACCATCACATGCCCAACAGAGTGGAGGTCTTCGTTCGTTTGCTGAAGTAAAAGTTCAACGGTGAAACTGCCGTGCTCAAGGACTGACCAGTCGGCCGTCAACATCTTAGCCAGGAACTATATCAAAAAGGCGGAGAGAGAGGACGGTATCTGTCTTCTGTTTCGTTGGCACGATTCTTTTCTCTGAACCCTCACATTCCCAACAGAGTGGATGTCTTCGTTCGCGTTTGCTGAAGTAAAAAGCCTAGAACAGTGGAGAGAGAGGACGGCATCTGTCTTCTGTTTCGTTGGCCGACGAATCTATTCTCTGAACCCTCACATGCCCAACAGAGTGGAGGTCTTCGTTCGCGTTTGCTGAAGTAAAAAGCCTGGAACTATATCGGCGGACGAATCTATTCTCTGAACCCTCATATGCCCCACAGAGCGCGTTTGCTGAAGTAAAAATATAAAATGCCGCCTGTAACTGTCTGCAGTCCTAAAGGGATTAATTTCAACCCTGAGGGTCGGTGGAAGGCACCTCCCGATGCAAACCAACCCATAATGTACGGTCTCGCATCCATGTCTCCCTTTGGTGTTGGCACTGCGAAACGACGCGGAGATTCCTGTTGTTTGAACCTCTCTTGGAGTAAGGTATACTGCAGGACCGCAGATTTGGATTCAAATCCACTTCCCGAAATCCTGAAGGAGCTCCAAAATTGCATGGCCCTTGGTAACGTTCTTATGGCAAGCAGACGAATGGACTGCGCCACGAAGGCGTATCTTCGAGGCGTTGAGCTCGTGCCGTACGGTTTGTCCACAGAGCCCCGAGTCCGGTCGCTGCTTGCCCAAATGGCGACTCAACTGTCCGCCGCATACCTCGCTCTCGAACGACATTCGGAAGCGCTTCTGCAGGCAGCTCTCGGGAACGAGTACGTCAAAAACAATCCTCTGACGTTGTTTCGCCTAGGGCAAGCTTTCAGCCGGTTGCGGGACTACAAGAAGGCAAAGGCGTACTTCATGTCGGCTAAAAGGCTGAGCCACGTGGGTTCCGAGCTTACCCGTGAAGTAGTACGAGAGGTAACTCTCATTGACGACATTTCACTCGTAGCTCGGAGCAAGCGACATCGAGTTAGAAGCGCGGTCAGTCCTGACGTATTTCCTCACAAGCATCCGCGAATATCGCACGACGATGAGCCGGACGCCTTTCTGGTTGAGAGGGAGCTGCGTCGGCAAAATACGAACTGGTTTCTTCTGAGCGAGTTTCTTCACCACAACATGTCCGTACTGCAAG
>NW_027151930.1:0-10086 GCF_019968955.1 Porospora cf. gigantea A | reverse complement strand
CCAATGCCACGAACATCGAATTCCTGTCAACGGATTACAAGAAGTTCTGTCTGCTCAACGACAATAAGACCGTTGATATCCACGCCCGTGGAGGTACGCACCACACCCTCAAGTTGCCTGAGTACGCGCGCGATATCAAATTCGTCCCCACTACCGCCGAGCTGTTGCTTCCCTGCGACGGCGGCGTACTGGTTCGACTGGACCTTGAGGACGGCCGGTATCTGGAATCAAAGCGGTCGGCGTTCATGCCCCAGATGGAGTGTATCGCGAGCTGCCCGCGACTTCCCATATGCGCGCTTGGAGGCACAGACGGGACTGTAGAGATCTGGGACCGCCGGTCCGACTTCAAGCCTATCAACCACACGCTGCTGCCCGGGGAGCCCACCATAACCTGCTTGGACTTCAGCCCGTCAGGTATGGAGCTAGCTGTAGGCGCCGACGACGGTGTCGTTCGCATCTTTGACATTCGAAGTAGTCTGCCCATGTGCGAGCGCGACCTGATGAGTGCCTCGCCGGTGGTGGATTGCAAGTTCCTCACCCACTCACTCCCAGGTTGTCCTTCCGTTGTCGTCGCCTGTGACGAGTACGCCGTAAAGGTGTTCAGCCTCGGCGGACACGCAGACGTCGAGGACCCCATCGCCAACCCGATGCTCGGCCGAGAGGACGACCGCACCACGTTGCTGGCATCCTTCAACTCCGACGAGCGCCTGCATCAGCTCTGTATGTATCCCGGGTCCGGCTTAATGTTCGCTGCGGCGGATTCGCCAAAGATGAAGGTTTATTTCCTCCCTATGTTGGGGCTGGCTCCCAAGTGGTGCTCGGTGTTGGATGGTATCACTGAGGAGCTGCAAGAGAGCGAAACAGTTACCTTCTTTAACGACAAGAGGTTCGTCACGAAGGCTGAATTGGCGGACCTCGGCGCTCATCAGATGATTGGCAGCCTTCAACCGCACATGCATGGATTCATGATATCCACAGCCTTGTACAACAAGCTGCGTACGACGGCCGATCCGTTCAAATACGAAGAATACCGAAAACAGAAGATTCAGGAACGTATCGAAAAGAAGCGACCCATGCGCCTTCGAAGCTCGGCTCCCAAGGTGAACAAGGCTCTCCACGAGAAGCTCACGAAGGAGAAGCAGCACAACAAGAGCAAGGGCAGCGTCCTCGACGACCCTCGCTTCGCGGAATTGTTTTCGAACCCCGAGTTCACCCAGCAGTAGTTTTTAGTTGTCGACAAACAGCTTTATATGCGCGAACACTGGAGCTGCCTCGCTCTCGAGGTAGTTAGTGCCTCTCTCAATACGCGCAAATCCGTTGTCACCCCAGTTCGCCCATCCCGGGTTGTATATTTCCCAGTAGGGCACGAGTTTGGTCTGGTCTGTTGGATGGGGAGCGAAGCCAAACCCTGTCAAGGTCACAGCGTGGTCGACCTTTCTGAGAGGAACCTCGTTGTCTGATTCTTGTAACGACGTGAAGCCTCCCCCAAGCATTCTCTTGCCTCTGTGAGATTTAAATGAGTCGTTCGGCTCAAGTGCAAGGCCGAGGGGGCCATTCATCCATAACTCCCGCAGAATCATGTCCACTGTTGCCTTTCCGGGCGCTCCTCCGATGTAGCCGTAGTCCTGAACTCCCACACGTATTGAGCACCATTTCCAGGGGCAGAGCTTACCTGGACCGCAACTGGGCGGTCCTTCACAAAGCCCGCTATCTTCGGCATCGGGTTGGAGAAGCGGGGTCTTCCTGAAGAACCTGAGTGAAACTCCTGCACCGAACTCACTCAAGGCACTTATTGAGGTAGAGTGGAGCTATTTGCGCTTGGCGGAACACCAGAAAGGTGTAGCCTCCGTGGCAACCTTGATTAAACGCTGAACATGACAACAAATTTCGCGAGTCCACAGTAATGTGTTCCAGGTCTTCCATAGAAAACCGCGGGATGGGGTCTTTCACCAGTTTTATTCTGGCCCGAGCCGATGCCATGACAACGCCTGTATCGACATAGCAGGAGCCACAGGACTGCGCCGGCAGCCTAGTTGGTATGATAGGCACGTCCACACCCAACCGGACCTTGACGTCCGCAGCGTCGGCCCAGCTGAACTTAGTCATGCGCGACAGAATGGTGATATCAGGCTCTGCGGGGGACGGGCCTAGCACACGGCGGTCGCTTAACTCCACGTTGATCCGAGATCTGAAGTGCCTAGCCAGTGGGATCAGATGCGAGGCGACCTGTGGCTTCAATAGCAGTCGTTCCTGTCGAGGGGAGTAGGTATCCATGCTACGGAGGTGCGCTTTCGGATCAACCTCTGACCCATCGAGCTCTGAGATCTTCTCGCCCCACCAGCATCCAGCCGACTCCTTGTCGTGCCACCATCCCAGCAGAGTACGACTGCAATCGCAAGTTACGGCGTCAGTCTCGCTGCGATGGGGATGAGAAAAGAACGCAAACAATGACCTGCCCTCTAGGCGAATTTCGACGCCCTCGTTGAATATTAACGTCCAGCTGCCCAAAAACGGGTCACTTGAGGCGGAGTTATCCTTCTCGAGACGAGTGGTGAGAGTGGTGGTCCGGTTAAAGCGGCCTCCGAGCTGGTCGGGTTGCAGACGTTCTGGATTGGCATAAGGACTCGCTCTCACCGTGCATGCTCGGATTGTCGGGTCTCTCGTAGCCGCAGTTTTTCTCTGTGAAGCTGCCGAGGTGGAGTGTCCAGACACCTTCAGTAGTTCGGCGGTTGCAGTTCACCTGCAGGTCAGCCATAGAGACCGCTACAAGAGCAAAGAGCTTCATGTGTGCAGATGTGAATTCGATGATGGAACGTCGAACGCTGGAGGTAAAGAAACTCCAATCATGACAAGTCAGGGAAATCTAGCATGCCTTGAGGTCCGCCTGAGGTGAAGTGGCTTCCTCTCGGTCGGGGTGGCCGAGGAGGACCTGATTGGGGCGCTCTTGGTGAGAGCTGCTCCCAGTGTACTGCGCGACTGAGGTCAGGCGTGGCAGGACGCTTGGACGTGGACGCAGCAGCTTTACCGCCCACGATACCGGCACCTGCCGCTGCACCAGCACCGGCGCCGTTTTCTATGTCAAAGGTGTCGGCAGGTTTGTTTCCGGGACTCCTTTGGTATGCAGATCCCGGGTCCTGAGAACTCTGTACCACCGTTGCAGACGCCTCCTCCTCAGGGCCCTCGGTTTCAGGCGGCGCAGATCCACTCAACTTGCCAGTGAAATGCATGTAGAGGTACGCACTCGCGACTCCGACGACCCCGCCGCCGATGGCGATGGACATCAGCCAGACGTATACCATGGTGCTATCTCCGGCATCCGAGTCTGGCTCAACGGTAGTGGGCTCCGAGTTCAAACTGCCATCCGTCGCGCTCTCACAAAGAGACGTCTCGAAGGCCACGGTGTTCACGTTATTGGCGGAGAGGTTGGCTGCTGCCGTCAAGCAATTGCGTCGCGTGAGCAAATACATGTCCTGGAGACACTCCCCCGAACCACCATCGTCGCACTCAGATTGGATGGTATAGAAGTCTGCAGTCGTGCTTGAAGAGCTCTCCACGTGATTGGCAAACAAGAGAGGGAAACCGCAGTTCCCAGTGAACGAGGAAAACCCTGGGAGGGCGGAGGGGGCTACAGTTCCAGATTGCGCCACTATAGCCTCTGTGATCGTGGACTGTACTGATGAATCCCACAGATTGCTGCCGGAGATGAAGGCCATCATGCCAACGACGACGGTAGAGGCTCGTGGCGTGCCATTTTGAACAAAGATGGCAGCAGTGACACTGCCGCGTGTAACGTCGAAGACTGTGATGTCGTAGAGGGGCTCCAGCAGAGTAGTCCCAGTCAAGTCATCTGTCCGGTACTGAACCTGTAGAACTACCACAGGGCTCTGCTCGAACACAGCTATATCTCCGTTGGCCCCTAGAGGGTCAGAAAGCTCCAGACTCTGACGTTTGGGTCGCCCGTTCTACCCACGATACGCAGCGGCGTCACAGCGTTGGCTGCGTTCACCTGTGATGCCGGGACCTCGTACTTTGCGAAGAGGACGTTGTTGTCCACGGCCCTGCTGTTTTCGCCAGCGCTCCAGGCCCCAGCCGAACCGATAATGAGCGGCACGCCGCTAGCGTTGGTATCAGCGGTCAGCGGACAGGTGTTGCCACTCGCTGCTAGCTTTATAATGCGCACTGAGGAGTCGCTGACGGGAACGGCCACCGCTGAAGTCAGTGAGGATGTCGTGATTGCGTCGGTTCTCACGACTCCTGTAAAGTAGACTGGGTCTCCGTAAGGCGACTGCATGACTAAGGCAGGATCGTACACTTGATGGATAGTGAAACGACCTACGGACGGAAGACTGGTTATGAAACCAACTCGATCTCACGTGAGAACTGAGAGGAGCACTGCGATCATGGGTGCGAAGTAGGCGAACGAATTCAGCCGCACCCACACAGCCTGGTTTAATTTTCCACCTGAAGCTAGCCATGGGAAGGATCCCAATATGAATACAGCCGAGAGAGAGATTCGCAATATCAGCTTTTTCGAGTATGTCGCTGCTTCCAGGCGGCCGGAGATACAACCCAAACAAAGGTGCTCCTGTACCCCCAGGCTACGTCGGCGGAACCGGTAGAGGGTAGGTCAGCTTCACACGCCATAATTCAGAGCAACTGCCTTCTCGACCAGGGCTGATTACGGCACAACGCCTGTCTTCATCGGGAACCACGGTCGGCTTATGGAGGACTCGGTACACAGTCAGTTTGGAAGGCCACCAGCGGGATACCAAGCGGGCCGAGGCCGAGGAGCCACTGGCTTCGCAGGCGGCGTCTCAAGAGACGACACAGTCGACCGTGACACCACTGACTACTCCGAGGCCAACTACGACGCCACCTACGGGTACGGCGGGAGCCTCTTCAGCGGAGAAACGTACGACGAGGACGACAGAGTCGCCGACGCCGTGTACGAGGACATCGACCGAAGAATGGATAGTCGCCGCCGCAGCCGCCGTGAGGCGCAACTGAAGACGGAAATCCAAAGGATGAGGGCGGAGACGCCTACGATTCCCCAGCAATTCGCCGATCTGAAGAGAGAACTGGCTACAGTATCAGAAGCAGATTGGGACGCTATGCCAGAAGCGCCGGAGGCGGTGAAGCACAAACACAAAAAGAGAACCTTGTCGGTGCCCGCCGAACTGGCTGTCCCCAAACGGTCGTTGGAGGCTTCGACATCGGCGACTCTGCAATCAGGACTGCGAACTCCCATTGGACTAGGCATCCACACTCCTCTCGGAAGTGCGACGCCGACGAAGTCGGGAATAGCGTCTCACCTCCCAGGAGGCCATTCTCTACCAGGGACTGCTTCGTCCATTCGAGATCTGGGAGACGCCAAAGGTACTGTGCTGTCAGTCCGGCTCGACAAGGTTTCTGACAATATAAGCGGCCAGACAGTTGTGGATCCGAAAGGGTATCTTACCGAGCTGAACAATACAATCAGCAAAACCAGCGACGTAGAGGACATTAAAAAGGCCCGTCTACTACTGCGCAGCGTGATACGAACCAACCCCCACCACCCTGCTGGGTGGATTGCCGCAGCCAAAATGGAGGAGTCGGCTGGAAAGCTGAAGAGCGCTCGGGAGTTGGTGTGTGAGGGATGCGAGTTGAATCCAATGAGCGAAGACCTCTGGCTGGAGGCAGCTAGACTGGAGACCACTGACCGCGCGAAGGCAGTGCTTGCCATGGCGGTTAAGAAGATCCCGCATTCCGTGAAGCTGTGGGTGGATGCGGCCGAAAGAGAAGTCGACCCTGATAGAAAAAGGACTGTCTACCGTAAAGCACTAACCTTCATACCCACTTCCGTACGGCTGTGGAACAAGGCTACCAGCATCGAGTCCGACGACGCAGCTCGAGTCCTCCTCACAAAGGCAGTCGAGTGCGTGCCCAGCAGCGTCGAGTTGTGGCTGCAGTTGGCGTCCCTCTCCGAGTATAAAGATGCACAAAAAGTCCTTAACGAAGCACGGAAGAAGATCCCTACGTCTCCGGAGGTGTGGACGGCAGCGTCTGAACTGGAGGAGGCGAATGGCAACTTTGACTCATGCAGTATCATAATGAAGCGGGCGGTATCAAATCTGATGGCAAAAGGCGCGGGCATCCAGAGAGAGACGTGGCTCTCGTATGCCAAGGATTCCGATAAGAAAGGCAAGTTGGTCACCTGTAGAGCCATTGTTCAAGCGACGATCCGCGTTGGCGTTGAGGGCGGCAATATGAAGCGAATCTGGATGGAAGACGCTGAGGAGGCGGCGAAGGAAGGCTGCATTGAGACAGCGAAAGCGATCCTGACCGTGGCCGTCGAGAGTCTCGAGAACGAACCTGCAGTCTGGTTGGCGCTGCTTAGATTGAAAAAGTCGTCCTCACTTCAAGACGTGGACGCGTTGCTCGACCGAGCAGTTCAGGCGTGTCCAGCATCTGAATCGCTCTGGCTGATGTCAGCCAAGAACAAGTGGGCGCTGGGCGACGTGCAAGGCGCGCAGAAGACGCTGTCCGAAGCCTACGGCAAGCTGGAAGGGACGGCTAGCCTGGAAGCGGTCTCCCTGACCGCGATCCGCATCGAGCGCGAAAGCCGAGATTACCAACGAGCTCGCGCGCTGCTGGCGAGGACCCGCACGGCAGTAGACACGCCGAAGGTGTGGTTACAGAGCGTACAGGTAGAACGTGAGCTGCAGAATTTCGAGGAGGCTGATAAGCTAGTCAACGAAGGGCTGGGAAAGCACCCAACGTCTGCCAAACTTTGGATGGTGGCTGGGCAGCTGAAACTCGAGAAGAACGACGCCGCCTGCGAGGAGGCAGCGACGATTTACAAACAAGGGCTCAAAATTAAGCCCTCCTCAGTCAACCTGTGGCTATGTGCAATTCATGTAGAGGTGAAGAGAGAGCGCTGGCCTGTGGCACTTGCTATGGTTGAGCGAGCAAAGCTACGGAATCCGCACACTCCCCTTCTTTGGCTGCAGCACATGGAGATACAGAAAGCTATGCAAACGGCAGAACGGGGCTACATCCACACCCCAGCCGTGCTGACTCACCTGTGCTCTGCCGGGCTCCAGGATTGCCCAAACTCGGGTTTACTGCTAGCTGAGGACATTAGAATGGAGCCCCTGACCAGTCGGAGCAGAAAGGCTGCAGAGGCCCTTGGGAGGTGCGAAAGCGATCCCCACGTGCTTCTAGAGGTCTCGATGGTATTTTGGGAGCTACGAAAGCCAGTAAAGTGTCGCAAGTGGTTTGAGCGGACGGTGGCGCTTGGCTGTGGGTTGGGTGACGCGTGGTGTGCGTTCCTAGCGTTTGAGCTCGACGAGGGTGACGAGGCCAGCGCCACGCAGGTCATTCAGCGGGCCACCGATGCCAAACCCAAGCAGGGTATCCGTTGGAACAGGATTCGGAAGAAAGTCAACAACTGGTGGTTGCCCACTGAAGCCATCATGAGGCAGTATTTGCAGCATCACTTTCCTTCTGTCGTCGACCGAATTCCTCAGGATGAGGCAACGAACTCGTTATGAAGTGTATTTTTCTCTTTCACATTGCCTGAACGTGCATGGAAGCGCCTCACATTTGGGGTTCGGGGGCGATCAGTTGACACGTCACAGGTTACGGAGACCACCAGGCCAACATGCCTAGTCCATCACCATGCGAGGTTCCAACCACAATCATCGCGGCCACCTCACTGGGCGCAGACGACACCTCTACAGGCTCTTCGCTCGGAGCCGTAGCGATGGGCATCGGACGGTGACGATCTCCCAACTTAACTGGTCTGTTGAATACGGTGTCGGTAACTCGAAGTCGTATCGGATTGCCGAGGGCGTAGGGCAGATTAGTGTCTTCGTCGACGGTCCAAAACCATGTTTGACTGTCCGCATCGAAGTACCGATCTGAGTGTATGGCCTGCGGGGGGATTTTAATGTCTCGGTAGAACTCGACGCTGACCGTGAGGCCAGAGGCGTCAGATCCAACAAGGGTGCCGTCTATTACCTCGTTCACAAACGGGCAAAATGCAACCACGTTGAAGTCCACCTTGAAGCATGAGCGCCCGTCCTGAATTACCGCGTCTTTTACCCCGTTGAACTCCAAAAAAGCCACCACTAGCCCCACCTCGGGTACTATCTTGTCCACAAACTTATCTTGAATAAGCGACTTGAGCCTTTCCTCCAACTGTTGACACTGTGCGTTGTCCAGTTCGTCCTCTGTGGCCTCGACCTTCGACCCTAACCCCTGAGAGAATTGGTTCCGTCGTTCTTCTCTGAGTTGGTATTTCGACAACGGCAAGTCGATGGGCTCTACCTTCACGGTGTCCAGAAGTCGGGCCACAATGAACATGAAATCGTGATATTCAGGAACATGGCGCAACGGCACGACATGCGCCTGATGATGTGTTTTCTTTGAATGTGGGATTCCTTACACTGTTGTCCATAAAAAAGCACCAAATTTCGCATAATGACTCCTATTCCGAGAGTGATCTTTGTGCTGGGCGGGCCTGGTAGTGGCAAAGGCACTTACTGCGGCAAGATGGTCGATGCGATGGGGTTTTACCACATCTCAGCGGGCGATTGCTTGCGAGAAGAGGCTGCCTCAGGCTCTGAATATGGAGAACTGATCAACGGCCACATTCAGGCTGGGAGCATTGTACCAGTAGAGATAACGGTACGATTGATGCTCAAGAAGATCCGAGCCCGCGCAGAGGAATGTGAAGATCGTCAGACGATTCTGATTGATGGTTTCCCTCGGAACCAGGAAAATCTGGATGGGTGGAACTCGATAGTGGACAACGAGTGCGAGGTTGTTTTCTGCTTGTACCTAGAGTGCATGGAGAAGGTGATGACGGACCGATTGCTCAACCGAGGAAAAACCTCTGGCCGATCAGATGACAACATCGAGACCATCAACAAACGCTTCCATACATTTCGTGATTCCACGTTGCCGATAGTGGAATACTATTCGAAGCACGGTAAGTTGGTGACTCACAATACGGATGGCGAGATCGCAAGTCTTTGGCCCCAGTTTCAAACAAGAGTAACCCAGGCCTTGTGTACAAAATAGAGGATCACTACTAATGTTTTGTTGCTGCGCAAACGAACACCCAAAATCTTTACCAAAACTTCAGCGACATGTTTCTCTTCCCAAACACGAAGCATATCATGCTCCATGACGCGGTGTAGAGCATAATCCAGCAGATCGCACCTACACCATTGTACGTTAGGGTCTGCGTGGACAGGTTAACCAGGCCGCAAATGACGTTGGCCACCAGGAAGATGACAAGCTGGGACCCATGCATACCCTTCCATATTAGAAGGTCAATGTCTGGATCCACCGCATCGGCGGGAGAGCGGTCGTCTATGCGCCATCCTGCTTCAGTCCCGACGTATATTTGAAGAAGGTCATCGGCAAAGAGTAAGAGGACACCCGATAGGTTGAACGCGGCCACACAGAGAACGAATGGCAGATTCGACATTCTCCGACTCGGCGCCACCCCTAGGAAAACATAAAGTATGAACGCAGCAACGAAGCAGGCGATCGTGGGGACCAGCACCAACGTGAACTTGTGCCGAATGGTAGGGAATCGAGGATCAAAAAGCAAATGGTTACCGAGGCTGATACCCATCATGGACATGGCCAGGAACCCGATTGACCCCAATATACCCTCTCGATTCTTTGAGAAGTAATTGGTTCGCTCAGCAAACAGAATGTATTCCTCTCCTCCAAACACCGTCAGATAGATCTGGTAGACCACGATCATTAGCAGCGCTAAGATCCAGGCGTGCCTTGCAGAGACGACTCGGTTTACCAGAATAGCGGAACCGATCCCGCTGACTGCGATAGTTAGGAAGAAGTTCCAATGCACTCCGTACTCCGTCATGGAGACATAGTAGTCTGTCCCCCATGTGGAAACGAACCTCAACAAGCCTATCAATATGACTGGCCAGTGGGAGAACAGGGCGCGAAGGACGGGCACAGGGTCCGTTGTGCGGCAGGCGCGACTGACGATGCCGCTGGAGAGAATCACGATTCCGACTCCCAAATCCATCACTGACATTCCAAAGGACTCTGACTTGCCCTGGT